>NW_003526941.1:4479643-4480778 GCF_000181795.1 Trichinella spiralis
AGTCCTTACAAATGCATTTGTAAAATAGTATTGACATAGTCGTTGAACCACTCCCACATTATCTTTAATCCCTTCTGTGATATTTACTGCTGAGGTAAAATACTTGGCCAACTGTTTAATGGAACTGTCTGTCACCGGGATAGAGAAATCACACCCCTAAATGCTCTAAACTGATCAATTTGCGAACAGAATTGTTTCAGCATGACATGGGAAAGTTGCTGTTAGCTAGAAAACACAGTTTTAACCACCTTTCTTGAAGCTTTCAGAATGGCACTAACGTTCACTTCATCCTTAAGACCCTATGATGCCATTGTATTGCCAATACCACAGACTTATAGATCCCACTGTTTTTTATCATTGAGAAAATAACTCAATATCTCCATTAATGTTGTCATTATTGATAAATGAAGGAACGCCTGATTGTTTTCCGTGAAAGTTGAGTAAAGGAATGTGATTCACATTCTGACAACTTTCACCCCCTCCATCCTGCAAGTTCTCCCTCCTTCCTTCCTCTTTTGTTGTCCCACCTTGCTTTCCAATTGAAAATTCTACCCACCCCTCCCCACAATTTTGAGCTGAATTAACTGCGCTTAGCTGATGTGATCTGATATATATATATATATATATATATATATATATATATATATATATATCTAAATCTGATTTCTCTAAACTGCTATCATTTGATATAGTATAGTGATATGTAAGTGTGATATCGTGAAATCATGCCTAAGTTTGAAACGTTGCGTTACACAGTTTTTTTGAGTAGATATATCTCTAATTGTATGAAGTTGTGTTAACTCAGCGCTCAACAAAGTTAACAGTCTTGTAATAAGTTCCCATATGAAAGCGGCAAGTTGAAATGAGCTTCCAAGCAGCATAACCACTGGCATAACTGTTTACCATCACGCTGCCTACGCTGCATCACTCATGAAATTCTGCGGTGAGATAAATTGTTTTTGGAGCTATTTGCAGCTGAAAATCATTTTTTATTATCCATATAAGTTTGATTTCAAGAAATATTGGCAAAGTATAATTATTGTATCACCTCCTACTTTCAAGCAGCTAAATTCTATCAACGCAATAGAAGCATTTTCAGTTATTTTTTAGTAAATTGCATGCTTTACGTACTAAA
>NW_003526941.1:4480788-4482538 GCF_000181795.1 Trichinella spiralis
TCACGTTTTCAAAGACATACATGCATTTTTTAGGTCAGGCGGAGTATGGTTATGTAATATGAAGGTGAACATGCCGATGGCATTCTGCTACGTGCACTTTGTGCCATTCAAATCCGGAAGTAATTTTCCTTATATAAATTTCTCCTTATTGAGAGAACTGCACTATTATTTAATTATTCGTTGCTGAAGAGCGTTCTAATTACTCACTGCATTGCGTTATTTGGTTATTTTGGTGCTTCACTTCAACAAATACGTTGAGACTGTGAAACTGAATATATGATGAAATCAGGAAACTCAGTTGGAAAAACGTATGGCTCAGGCAGTCCTGCTAACAGGTATGAATTTTTACATACTTGCTGTTTTTTTATACTTTGTTTTCGTTCCGTTTTTTCCCGCAATTTGCTAAGCATGCCCGCTTTTACATCTTGCTGTAATTGTTTAAGTTTAATGTTTTGGATGTAACCTAACGCGCTTTTTTCTGTAATGATGTTCAATTAATAATCAATACTTTATTACAGACACGACAATCTCCAGCCGTAATATATAGTAGTAATTATATATATATATATATATATATATATATATATATATATATATATATATATATAGATCTATAATTCTCAATAGTCCTTACAAATGCATTTGTAAAATAGTATTGACATAGTCGTTGAACCACTCCCACATTATCTTTAATCCCTTCTGTGATATTTACTGCTGAGGTAAAATACTTGGCCAACTGTTTAATGGAACTGTCTGTCACCGGGATAGAGAAATCACACCCCTAAATGCTCTAAACTGATCAATTTGCGAACAGAATTGTTTCAGCATGACATGGGAAAGTTGCTGTTAGCTAGAAAACACAGTTTTAACCACCTTTCTTGAAGCTTTCAGAATGGCACTAACGTTCACTTCATCCTTAAGACCCTATGATGCCATTGTATTGCCAATACCACAGACTTATAGATCCCACTGTTTTTTATCATTGAGAAAATAACTCAATATCTCCATTAATGTTGTCATTATTGATAAATGAAGGAACGCCTGATTGTTTTCCGTGAAAGTTGAGTAAAGGAATGTGATTCACATTCTGACAACTTTCACCCCCTCCATCCTGCAAGTTCTCCCTCCTTCCTTCCTCTTTTGTTGTCCCACCTTGCTTTCCAATTGAAAATTCTACCCACCCCTCCCCACAATTTTGAGCTGAATTAACTGCGCTTAGCTGATGTGATCTGATATATATATATATATATATATATATATATATCTAAATCTGATTTCTCTAAACTGCTATCATTTGATATAGTATAGTGATATGTAAGTGTGATATCGTGAAATCATGCCTAAGTTTGAAACGTTGCGTTACACAGTTTTTTTGAGTAGATATATCTCTAATTGTATGAAGTTGTGTTAACTCAGCGCTCAACAAAGTTAACAGTCTTGTAATAAGTTCCCATATGAAAGCGGCAAGTTGAAATGAGCTTCCAAGCAGCATAACCACTGGCATAACTGTTTACCATCACGCTGCCTACGCTGCATCACTCATGAAATTCTGCGGTGAGATAAATTGTTTTTGGAGCTATTTGCAGCTGAAATCATTTTTTATTATCCATATAATTTTGATTTCAAGAAAATATTGGCAAAGTATAATTATTGTATCACCTCCTACTTTCAAGCAGCTAAATTCTATCAACGCAATAGAAGCATTTTCAGTTATTTTTAGTAAAATTGGCAATGCTTACGTAATAAATTT
>NW_003526941.1:4482548-4485885 GCF_000181795.1 Trichinella spiralis
TTAGTAATTAGCAATGCTTTACGTTAATAAATTTTCGTTTCAGTTAATTTTATTAAAATAAATTTGCATAAATAATGCTCTGTTACGTAATACTGCAACATTGCGTATTAATGTGAAGTGTGTAAATAAAAACGTAATAAATTTCATCGTCTCGTTTAGTAACGTTGTTCATAAAATTCATTGCACTGCGCTATTACTGATGGCGAATTAGGTTGTTCTTCCGAAGGCAAAGTAAATAGTCATTTGCATAATTTACTTATTATACGTTTAATCAAAGTACTTCGATTACTTTAGGTTATTCTGTTCACTGGCTTGTTTTCCGTCAGGCGCGTTGTCAACTATATTTCCGCTCTTTAAAACGAACCTGGAAATAGTGGTAAGTTGAATTTGATATTTTGTTGGTGGTATGCTATGCATGTTACTTTACTAATTTGGTGAATGGAAACTGACAGGTCTCTTTCTCGTGTTGTTATTACTAACTTTCAGATACATCAAATGTTGAAGACGAAGAAGTTCGCATTTCTGTTTATTTTTAGATGACGGCATTAATATAATTCACTTTCAGAATTCATATTATATTCATATCAATGATCAAACACACAAACAAACAAAGAGATTCTGAAAAGTAAGTGATTATGGTAACTATGCATTATTATAATTTTGCACGGCTTTTTGAAATTATCGTGTGAAATTTAGATTCTAGATTTGCTACGCCTTCAACTCCACATCACTTGAATCTTTACTGCAGCGCACAATTAAAACATGTAGATATTATTCTAGATTAGGTGGCCTTGATTTGAATAACTTCAAGATATGAAATTTTATTGGAAATACAGTTTTTCAGATGTTTGAGATACATAAGTTGTTTCAATTTATATAACACTTTATTAATTACTTTTCAGAAAATTTCAACTTTCATTATTCATCACTATGATCAGCTATTATGTAATGTAATAACCTGATTATGAAAAGTATCTGTATGTGGTAACTGTGCATCAAAATTTTGCACTGCTGTTTGTTTGTCATCATTTTGATTTTCAGGTACAGATTGTATGTTGGCTACGTCATCAATTCCACATCACTTTAATCCTAGCCATGGCATCATGTAAGTAATAACGTAGATTGGTTATGTTTGACGTTAGTAAGTTTAAAGTTTCAATATTACATTGGAAATGTTGCTTTTTAGGTGTTCAACTGTGTTTACTGCAATGCAATATCTGGAAAGAGTCAATGGAAAGGATATTCTGTATATATAACAGTGTTATTTACTTATCAGAAATTTTGTAATCTAATGTTTTATTGAATTAGCCTACGTCATCATAATTGAACCGTTTTCTAATTCCTGTCGCTCTGGCCAACATGGTATGTCAAGTTTATATCGATGCGTTTAAATGTGCTATCATAAAAATACGTATGTATAGCTTTTGTTCATTATAGGAATGCGATGCATCACCCACATCAACAAGATATGTCTTCATACTAATGGCGCTCTGCGTCAGGTGAAGTTGGTGTACTGGCATTACCCAGTAATGATACAGTAATCGGTGTGGTTTCCCTTATTGTAAGTTTGTATTATTGTTAGTTATTGTAAATTTGTTAATTAAATGCTTTGTAATAACAGCAGATCGTGAATACAGTTCATTTGCGCTGGAGTCCGTGTGTATTCTGTAAATTTAGCAGTGTGAGTTGCCATCAGTGCGGTTCGAAAGTGATTGACAAATTAGTAAGTAGCCGTTCTGTTTATTTTGAGTGAGAGTGGTCACAATGCCGTGCGGCTTATCACAGACTAAGAATGTTTAATTGAACGTTTTTGCCCGAAGTTGCAACTGAACCAGCAACTGTGAGAAGTAATTTTTTTGCATATTTGTATACTTATTAAATAAGGAACAACGATGCACTCTTATTCGTCTTCAATTTTTATAATGTGGCTGTTTTGTATCAGTTTTATTTAACATGCTTTTACATTTCACAACACTTTGCAAATAAGTTAGTCCAAATTTTAGATAACTATGCATTCTGCATTCTTTCGTAACTAACTATACGTTATTGAACATGCGGTTGTTTTAAAATTTTACAGTTTACACAGGGCGAAGGCCTGCCATCAGTTGATGCTCCGTCAGTCAGAAGCAGATCAGTAAGCATTTGACTTTTGCATGCTGCGTGCATTAATTGTAAAGTTTGCTTCAATTTTTCAGGTACGTTTAGGCAAGAATAGTTTAGATCCAGATTCCGACATTCAGTTGAAGGCAACATGGCTGTTTACTTAGCCTTGTTGCCTATAACGGAATGTTTAAAAATAAGTCTAAGAAGACATTATAGGAAAATGTGAAGTTCGTAAATGTAAAGGTAAGTTCGGTAAGTAGTGAACAGGGTGAAGGTAAGTATAAGTGAGAAGGTAAGTTGTGCACAAGATGAAGGTAAGTATAAGTGAGAAGGTAATTTGTGCCAAGATGAAGGTAAGTACAAGTGAGAAGGTAAGTTGTGCACAAGATGAAGGTAAGTACAAGTGAGAAGGTAAGTTGTGCACAAGATGAAGGTAAGTACAAGTGAGAAGGTAAGTTGTGCACAAGATGAAGGTAAGTACAAGTGAGAAGGTAAGTTGTGCACAAGATGAAGGTAAGTACAAGTGAGAAGGTAAGTTGTGCACAAGATGAAGGTAAGTACAAGTGAGAAGGTAAGTTGTGCACAAGATGAAGGTAAGTACAAGTGAGAAGGTAAGTTGTGCACAAGATGAAGGTTAGTACAAGTGAGAAGGTAAGTTGTGCACAAGATGAAGGTAAGTACAAGTGAGAAGGTAAGTTGTGCACAAGGTACAGGCTGATGCAACCAATGTACACGGATGCCTGAGGCGATCTATTTTATGCAATATGCAAATTTTTAATCACCTGGGGGCAATATGCAAATTTTTATTTGCCCTCACGCTACGCCCCAGGCTATGCCTCAGGCAAAATTCCAAAAATTTCGAATTTTTTAAAAAATAGCCCCAGGCTTTCGCCCCGGGCTATGCCCCAGGGCAAATAAAAATTTGCATATGCCCTCAAGCTATGCCCAGGGCACTTTATTGCACAATATTTGCCCTCAGGGAAGTTTTATGCAAATTTTTAATCGCTTGGGGGCAATATGCAAATATTTATTTTCCCTCAAGCAACGCCTCAAGCAAAATCCACAGCTATTACGTTATACTTGCCTTCACTCTTCTTACTTCTGCATTACCCCTATACCTTATACTTACCTGTACCCTATACTTACCTGTACCCTATACTTACCTGCACTCTACTTACCTGTACCCTATACTTACCTGCACTCTACTTACTGTAGCCTAATACTTACTGCACTC
>NW_003526941.1:4485895-4486581 GCF_000181795.1 Trichinella spiralis
ACAGAGCATTATTATGCAATTTATTTTAATAAAATTAACTGAAACGAAAATTTATTAACGTAAAGCATTGCAAATTACTAAAAATAACTGAAAATGCTTCTATTGCGTTGATAGAATTTAGCTGCTTGAAAGTAGGAGGTGATACAATAATTATACTTTGCCAATATTTTCTTGAAATCAAAATTATATGGATAATAAAAAATGATTTCAGCTGCAAATAGCTCCAAAAACAATTTATCTCACCGCAGAATTTCATGAGTGATGCAGCGTAGGCAGCGTGATGGTAAACAGTTATGCCAGTGGTTATGCTGCTTGGAAGCTCATTTCAACTTGCCGCTTTCATATGGGAACTTATTACAAGACTGTTAACTTTGTTGAGCGCTGAGTTAACACAACTTCATACAATTAGAGATATATCTACTCAAAAAAACTGTGTAACGCAACGTTTCAAACTTAGGCATGATTTCACGATATCACACTTACATATCACTATACTATATCAAATGATAGCAGTTTAGAGAAATCAGATTTAGATATATATATATATCAGATCACATCAGCTAAGCGCAGTTAATTCAGCTCAAAATTGTGGGGAGGGGTAGGTAGAATTTTCAATTGGAAAGCAAGGCGGGACCACTAAAAGAGGAAGGAAGGAGGGAGAACTTGCAGGATGGAGGGGGTGAAAG
>NW_003526941.1:4486591-4491327 GCF_000181795.1 Trichinella spiralis
CTTACCTGTACCCTATACTTACCTGCACTCTACTTACCTCTACACTGTGCTATACTCTACTTACCTGTACACTATACTTACTACACTGCGTATCTCTAGATGTTTACGTGATTACCTCTACTCTAAGTGTATATTGTAGTTTATATACTTTTTATACCTTATTGTATTGTATATTATAGTTTATTATAATGTACTACATTATATTGTAGTTTATATACTCTACTCTATTGTAGTTTATATACTTACATCTATATACTTACCTGAACCCAACTTACCTCTACGCATACGCAGCTGTAAACACTTTGACGCTACTTACCTGTGCGCTGTCAGGTATGCAGATCTAAAATTGAAATTGACTTTCATAAAATACTTCAATCATAATAGACCGGGATAAATCATAATAAACTGGCTGAAATCTAAAAAGCAGTGTAAACCAGCACTCATACTGTGATAGCAGTACTTCAAGTAAGGCAGCTGGGCAGCAATTGATGCTGCTTAGTGAAGACGATTTATTGCTATCACATGTACTGATCATTGTAAAATTTTTATCTATAATAAACATACTATGATTTCAAATAGTTGTAAATATATACCATAACAATAATGTAAAACAGCCATAATATAAAGAGTATTTGAAAATAACAGTGCATATCATTGTTTCTTAAATAAATACAGTTTATAAATAAGAAGAAAAATAGAACTACTTACGTTAATCGATGGGGGTCATTCAGGATGCGGTTATTTTCACAGGCACGCATTAAACATTAAACATTCTTTGCAATAACCTTCATATAATTTTTCTTCACCTGGTGTGACAAGGAATAACATCAGAACCTGTGGGAAACGCAGTTTGAGAATGGCATCGGCTGCGACTTAACGAAAATTCTCTCATTATATTGACGTAATCCATTTCTATCAAAAACAAAATGCCAGATTACCTAGCGACATACTAGTTATAATGATTTAACGTATTTGATTGCTATCATAAACAATACCAAATTCCTTCTTACTTTTTGTGTTAAACATTATTGAGACGGCGGGTATACCACTCTGAAAGGGTGGTAGAGGACGTGGCAGGCGGGTATACGCAGCTAAAAGGTGGTTTATATATAAATGGAGCGGAAAGATAGTTTGCATAAACTTAGTTAAAAGAAGGTTTATGTAAAATCAGTTGAAAGATAGTTTGCATAAACTCAGTCAGAAGGAGTTTATATAAAGTAAGTTGGAGGATAGTTTAAATAAAATCAGTTTGCATAAACTGTATATATATAAATTTTATAAACTAGTTTAAATTTGTATAAACTGATTTGAAGCAAAAATTTATATAAGAGGAGGGTGGAGGCGAAGGACAGGTGAACGGCTTGGCATCGATACGTAATGACGTAATGAATGAGACGACGTCATCCACAGTTACAACAGAAAACAAAAACTACTTACTAATGTTTATCATATTACACTGGGAACGCACTGATGGCAACTCTCACCAATACATTGATAGCATTTATACGGATACCAGCGCTACACGACTGTCTCAACGTAATCTGCTACAATTACAATCATTTATTTCCTTCTTATCTTATGATACGTAAGAACACACTAGGACCACAGGGGAACGTCAATGCACCAACTTCAACTTACTGAAAGTGCCAACAGAAGAAACATCGTATTCGCTTGACGTCAATGTAATGCTGTCATGAATAAAATGTGTACAATTTATGTATGCAACTGCAATCAGGAGCAAGCTAAATACTTACGGATGTTTGAGATGCCACATACAGAACACACTGATGTGAACATGAACACCTTTCTAATTAAAAAAATGCAACTTCTATTGTCAGTTCAAATAAAATGCACGATACGTATAAATAGAGTTGTAATATAGCTGCATTATTACTTGTTATGTTCCTATAAAGAAAACTGAGCAACATGATGAATAAAAGTTGAAATTTTCTAAAAAGTAATTAACACAGTGGTATATAAATTGGAGCAACTTCTGTATCTGAAACAACTTCAAGATTTCTAATTTCATTGGAAATACAGTTTTTCAGATATTCAAATCAAGGCTACTCAATCTACGATATTATCTACATGTTTTAATTGTGCGCTGCAGTTAAGATTCAAGTGATGTGGAGTTGAAGGCGTAGCAAATCTACAATCTACATTTCACACAATAATTTCAAAAAGCCGTGCAAAATTATAATAATGCACAGTTACCATAATCACTTACTTTTCAGAATCTCTTTGTTTGTTTGTCTCTATTTGATCATTGATATGAATATAAATTCTGAAAGTGAATTATATTAATGCCGTCATTTAAAACTAAAAAACAGAAATGCGAACTTCTTCGTCTTCAACATTTGATGTATCTGAAAGTTAGCAATAACAACACGAGAAAAAGACCTGTCAGTTTCCATTCACCAAATTAGTAAAGTAACATGCATAGCATACCACCAACAAAATATCAAATTCAACTTACCACTATTTCCAGGTTCGTTTTAAAGAGCGGAAATATAGTTGACAACGCGCCTGACGGAAAACAAGCCAGTGAACAGAATAACCTAAAGTAATCGAAGTACTTTGATTAAACGTATAATAAGTAAATTATGCAAATGACTATTTACTTTGCCTTCGGAAGAACAACCTAATTCGCCATCAGTAATAGCGCAGTGCAATGAATTTTATGAACAACGTTACTAAACGAGACGATGAAATTTATTACGTTTTTATTTACACACTTCACATTAATACGCAATGTTGCAGTATTACGTAACAGAGCATTATTATGCAAATTTATTTTAATAAAATTAACTGAAACGAAAATTTATTAACGTAAAGCATTGCAAATTACTAAAAATAACTGAAAATGCTTCTATTGCGTTGATAGAATTTAGCTGCTTGAAAGTAGGAGGTGATACAATAATTATACTTTGCCAATATTTTCTTGAAATCAAAATTATATGGATAATAAAAAATGATTTCAGCTGCAAATAGCTCCAAAAACAATTTATCTCACCGCAGAATTTCATGAGTGATGCAGCGTAGGCAGCGTGATGGTAAACAGTTATGCCAGTGGTTATGCTGCTTGGAAGCTCATTTCAACTTGCCGCTTTCATATGGGAACTTATTACAAGACTGTTAACTTTGTTGAGCGCTGAGTTAACACAACTTCATACAATTAGAGATATATCTACTCAAAAAAACTGTGTAACGCAACGTTTCAAACTTAGGCATGATTTCACGATATCACACTTACATATCACTATACTATATCAAATGATAGCAGTTTAGAGAAATCAGATTTAGATATATATATATATACATAATATATATATATATGATCACATCAGCTAAGCGCAGTTAATTCAGCTCAAAATTGTGGGGAGGGGTAGGTAGAATTTTCAATTGGAAAGCAAGGCGGGACAACAAAAGAGGAAGGAAGGAGGGAGAACTTGCAGGATGGAGGGGGTGAAAGTTGTCAGAATGTGAATCACATTCTTTTACTCAACTTTCACAGAAAACAATCAGGCGTTCCTTCATTTATCAATAATGACAACATTAATGGAGATATTGAGTTATTTTCTCAATGATAAAAAACAGTGGGATCTATAAGTCTGTGGTATTGGCAATACAATGGCATCATAGGGTCTTAAGGATGAAGTGAACGTTAGTGCCATTCTGAAAGCTTCAAGAAAGGTGGTTAAAACTGTGTTTTCTAGCTAACAGCAACTTTCCCATGTCATGCTGAAACAATTCTGTTCGCAAATCGAACAGTTTAGAGCATTTAGGGGTGTGATTTCTCTATCCCGGTGACAGACAGTTCCATTAAACAGTTGGCCAAGTATTTTACCTCAGCAGTAAATATCACAGAAGGGATTAAAGATAATGTGGGAGTGGTTCAACGACTATGTCAATACTATTTTACAAATGCATTTGTAAGGACTATTGAGAATTATAGATCTATATATATATATATATATATATATATATATATATATATATATATATATATAATTACTACTATATATTACGGCTGGAGATTGTCGTGTCTGTAATAAAGATTGATTATTAATTGAACATCATTACAGAAAAAAGCGCGTTAGGTTACATCCAAAACATTAAACTTAAACAATTACAGCAAGATGTAAAAGCGGGCATGCTTAGCAAATTGCGGGAAAAAACGGAACGAAAACAAAGTATAAAAAAACAGCAAGTATGTAAAAATTCATACCTGTTAGCAGGACTGCCTGAGCCATACGTTTTTCCAACTGAGTTTCCTGATTTCATCATATATTCAGTTTCACAGTCTCAACGTATTTGTTGAAGTGAAGCACCAAAATAACCAAATAACGCAATGCAGTGAGTAATTAGGAACGCTCTTCAGCAACGAATAATTAAATAATAGTGCAGTTCTCTCAATAAGGAGAAATTTATATAAGGAAAATTACTTCCGGATTTGAATGGCACAAAGTGCACGTAGCAGAATGCCATCGGCAATGTTCACCTTCATATTAGCATAAACATACTCCGCTGACCTAGAAATGCATGTATGCTTTGAAAACGTGAGGTAATGTAATGGGCTAGCAACAAGACTATACTATAATAATTTGCTCACAGTAACAAAATCCTGAATACGTTACACATGAAAGTCTCTATCTATCTCAAAAAATATTATGACGTAATTGAAAGAGCATAAAAAAACCGTAACTTAAATGAACTGGACGCACGCTATCGTACGT
>NW_003526941.1:4491493-4553729 GCF_000181795.1 Trichinella spiralis
TCGATGAGTTATATACTTTATGATTAATATTTGATTTTCTTTCCGCAAATCAAAATTTCCATGAAAATTGTGCTAAACATGTAGTACGCTTACTTTTCGTTATTCTCAGCAAACAATCTCTACGTCCGTTGATGCAAAATCGAACAAACAACAAGATATGAGATAGAACTTTACAATATTAAGGATAATATTCCTTCGCACATCTAGAAGCGATTGGTTAGCCCAAATAAAGTAAATTAAATAAAGTTATTATTAAAGTTTTAAAGCGGAAGTTACGTCAAATTATTTCATCATTATTAGGCGTGTCTCGTTAACATGCAAATTTCCATTCGTTCATTGCCTTCCCGTTTGTTTGCTTAGCAAGTAAAGCTTGCTACAAACGTCGACTTTACATTCGCCAAATCTAACCTCAGCTACATTTTAAACCTACTATAATGTAAAAATAGTAGACATTTATAAAGTACTAATAGTAAAAGTTTATAAGGTAATAAATAGTAGAGATAAAAATAAAAAATCACATACTTGACAATTTGTTAATGAAATTATTCATAATGCAGGATAATGCTTGCTGATGAAAAGCAGGACAACCATGATGACTGATGGATGAATGCTGCAGATGATAAAATATTTTTGCGTAGAAAAACAATAAATAGTTGCAGAAAATGAGAAGCGCATTCAGTTGAACAATTTAATAATCTTCACCCTGTGACAAATGCACGAAAAAGGATTTCCATCAATAACAGTATTAATTTCTGTATATTAAAAGGAAAATGATGCACATTGCATTTTCAATGTAAAGCAATTGCTCGTGTTCAACAGAGAGAAAAGAGAATAGAAACAACAGTCTGATGATCATCATGATGAAATGAAAAGATATATTTTAATATGATGTGCAAAAAATAATACGATTTGAAAGATGAAAATTGTTTTTACACAATTTGTCTTTTTGAGTTGTATATATTTTAAAAAGAAAAACAGATTATTATTATTATTATTGTTATGAATGAATATTCGTGAGACGTTGGTTGTCGGTAGATGTTGCTTGAAATAAAAATAAGACAGGAAAAAATACAGTAAAATAATAACTTTGGAATAATTTGAAATTGTCAGTTTGTCTGAGAAAGTAGACAGATAGAAAAGATTTGCATTCATAGATTCGGTTGTTGGTCAGTGGAGCAAGTTGTCGATGGATCTCTGTTGATACTTGTCGAACTGCGTCGAAGTGTTTCGATCACTGTCGACAGTTTCAATTCGTTTTTCCACTGTCTCATATTCAAACCTTTGGTAATCATTTCGCCGAATCCAGGATGATGGGAAAAAGCGTAACTTGATCTTGTCGAAGCTCGACGACGTCGAAGTGAACTGGCCGTAGTCAACGATTGCAATGGCACTTCGGAAAGGCGCCCTTGCAGACGACGCAAATTCTGCTTGACGCGTATTCGATCCGACAACGACGGAAACACGTCAACCCAGAAGAACCGTACCGATATCTGAAATATAAGCAGCAAGCATTAATAAGTTGCTAGCAATTTGGATTCGACTGTGAAGAGTGACGAACAAATCCGTTCACTGATCGGACGTACGTGGGGCAGCATGAGCAGTACAACAATCAGCAAAATTGACAACCAAAAGTTTGGATAAACGAACATCTCCATAGCGGTACCGTATCCGTTGTGGTGGAGGACGTCGAAAGGCAACAGTTCGTAATAGACAAGTGCGACGAAAAAATAAAACGCCAACGAGCCCCAGACGAAAATGTGGTTGATCAACGTCCAATAGGCAGTGTCGAGCGCAATTTGCGCCGTCACAGTAACAATCAGAGCGGTAAATATGGTAAACGACAGTGCTTGCATGCTTTGTGCGGAACTTTTGCCACCGAAGTCGACATTTTCACTCAACGCGGCGTAGGGAATGAAAAACAAAACGCCCGAACTGAAAAAGCCCCTCAACACGGAATACGTGAATATGCGCATGTTGAAGTAAAGATTCTGCTGTCCTGGAATGTACAGTTCGGGATAACTGAAAGAAAACAAATAAAACGATACAAATTTTGAATACTCTTTTTCCTTTCTTCATCTTTACAGTCTCTAACTATAAACTAATAATAAAAGAAACAAACAGCAACGTAAAATTAGATGTATTATTTATTATTTATTGTGCGATAATTTTCAAAATAGAAATGAAAAAAATCACCTCTCCAAAATAAAATGAAAATAAAAAAGAAAACACATAATAATATACGGCTCATCTGACAGATAACCAGCAAAGCTGATCACTTATAATCAAGCCGGCTGAGATTGATTGTTTCATCGAATAACAAATTGTATATATGAACAACAAGTACATACCGCAAACTGTTTTTGTCGCTGACATCCTGATCGAACACTCCAACACCGATAACTGGTAAAGCGGTAAAAAACAAATTGTAACAAGCAATAAACAATGGATCATAGATAGTCTAAATAAAAATTAAAAGTAATTAATAAAAATGAAAAGATTTAATAAAATTGAACAAATAATCATCACCTGAGCCGAATAGCCGCAGAAAAAGGCGAACCAAAAGTGGGCGAGCGTGAAGGCGAAATTTTTGTAAAAGAAATATTGCAAAAATTTGCACATGCGATAATAGGACCAACGACCGTGGACGAGCAGCAGACGTTCGAGGTAGCGAAATTGGGCGATGGAAAAGTCGGACGCCAGTACCGCCTGCATACCCTCTTGGCCGGATATGCCGACACCGATGTGGGCAGTTTTGATCATCGACACGTCGTTGGCACCGTCGCCGACGGCCAAAGTGACCGCCTTCTGGTTCCGTTTGACCAACGACACGACGAGAGCTTTTTGCAACGGAGTCACTCGACAACAGATGACCGCCTTGCAGGCGGTGGCGACTTTCAAAAATTGCAATTCCAGAGTCGGCTGCAACGCGTGGACCAAACTGTGACCGTTGACCACCAGCGCATAGCCGTCCAAACGATCGACGGATGTATGACCAACGACGTTGCAGGACGAATTCGAATCATTCGCCATTACGATGATCGGATCACCGTTGCCGTTGCCGTTGCCGTTGCCGAGACAAATTTGCTGTTCGATGCGTTCGAGTTGGAAACGAACGTCGTCAATTTTCGACCCGTCCACTATGAACACCTCTTTCAAATTGACCGTCAACAGACGACACGAATATCCAATGTTGATTGCCGTCTCCTGTTTGTCGCCGGTCAGTACCCAAATTTTGATGTTGGCCGCGATCAAATTGGCAATCGTCTCCGGTACACCGTCTTGCAATTTATCTTCGATCGCTGTCGCGCCCAACAACGTCATGCCGGTCTCGATTTCGTCGTAAATTGCGTCCATTTTGTCTTGTCGATTTTCCAACGACAAGCTGGCCTCGTGGCATCGTTTCTGCCATTGTTCGTAATAATCGACACTGATCTCTTTGTAGGCAAGACAAAGTGTGCGCAAGCCGTCGCTGGCAAATTTGTCCAAATGTGCCTAGAAATCAAAAAGGTGTATGGATTGGATGGGATATCATTTTTGTTTTCTACCCCTCATCCACACACTTATCATCCAGCCAATCCCCCCCCCAACCCCGCTCTAGCTCAAAAAGTAGGCAAATGTACCTATACCTGGGTAGTCGAGTAGAGATGATCAGCAGGTGAGGCGGTGATTCGGCGCAAAATTACCGTATCAGCACCTTTGCAGTAGAGTTGGATTTTGTTGTTCTTCTTGACGATCACCGACATCCGCTTGCGAACGTTGTTGAAATCCAAAATCCACAACAATTCGTATTCTTCTTCGACGCCCATCACTTCGACGCTTATCGATCTGGGCGTTCTGGACAAGAATACATAGCCGAAACAACGAGCCGCGATTGTCAACGCCGCCTCGTCCGGACTTTGGGCTTGATATTCCAAACGGTTCGTCTTCATTTCCGACATGACCGTATGGCAGAGGGACAAACAACGCCAGTACTCATCGACAGCAGCCAGTCGTTGTTTGGTATGTTTTAACAATTTGTGATCGTAGAAGACAAATTTATCATCTGCCCATTTGTTGTCGGAAAAGCTAATCGGGCGTGGAGCCTGAATAATAATAAGAAAAAAAACCAAATTAACAAAACAAATTAGCAAACAAAATTAAACGCATTCCCCCTCCCCCCACCAACACCAATACCATACCCCTCCTTTTCCACGAACTTTATCCTGTTCCACTTGTTCAGGCATGTCGCCGTAAAGAACACCATTAATAGAACATTTGTTGAATGTCATAATATTCTGCGTCAAAGTTCCAGTTTTGTCACTGAAAATGTACTGGATTTGCCCGAGCTCTTCGTTCAGTGTTGTAGTGCGCGACTTGGCCGCCGTATCCATCGGCGCGTAGTAGAGATTTTCGTCCCAATTGATCCACCAAGAATGACAGACGCGAATTATTTCGACACTAAAATGTGGAATTCAATCAAATAAAACTGGGGGGAGGGGAGACAAAGAAAAAAACAAAGTTTTTTTTTGGTTTTTTTTACAAACCTGACGTAAAGAGAAATTGGTACTACAGTGTTCAAAAGAATTGCGTAAGAGAAAAAGACGAGAAAAGCAATGAAAACAACCGTCGCGGTAGTGGTCGAATGTTGTTCGACAAACGAATCCCACGGTAGAAAAGCTTGAAAATTTTTACCCGTCGTCCATTCCCAAGTGCCGCACAACACTGCAGAGATCATGCACATCGATAACAAGAACAAGACAATCTGCAACAATATTAATAATAATAATAAATATACACATATACGGTGGATGGAAAATTAATTTTACCCCAATAATAAGAACGTTCAAAAAACGATCCAAGCTGGTGCGTTTGAAAAATGTTTTGCCACTGTTCATCATCAGCTTGGTATCACGGCCGGCAAAAATGACCACACCGAAGCACCATTTCGTGTTGCGCAACACGCAACCGCGCAAAAGCATCTTCTCGTTGTCCAACGAGTAGGTTTTCTCTTTCCAAATCAGACGACCCTGGAACGAACTGAGACAATTGTTCGGCGCTTCGCATTGGATATCGCCGTCAAAATTGCTAATTTGAATCAAATCGTCGCCCATCGCGGCCGTTTCCGGCAAAGCTTGCTTCGCTTTGAGGTTCGTTTCGCCGTCAAGTTCGGCCGTTTCAATGTAACAAAGACCGTGCGGTTCACTTGTCGACAACAACAACAAATCTGCCTGCAAAAATCAAAAATATAAAAACAAACAAACAAACAAACAAACAAACAAATAAATAATCTTTTTTTATATTTTTTGTACAGCAACAAAATTGTCATTCTCCATTCGAATCACATCCCCGACACGAACGTTCTGCCATTTTTCTTCGACCACTTGACCACCTCGTACTACTTGCGATTTTCGATTGTTAACTTGATTATCACTTCGGTGCCTCTGCTAAAATTTTCCAATTAAAAAACAATCTTTGCAATCAACCAATCAACAACAACACATCAAATCTTCTTTCTCATTGCTTAATTTTTCTCAATTAACACATTCCTAGCTAGATTCGAATTGCTCAAATTCACAACATTCTCACGACTCGTCGTTCTCCTAAATATTCTTCCAATACTCATCACAATTTCACACATGCCAAACATTGTTCTTTTATTTCCTTTGAAAATGAACGCACAACACATCCCAACAAAAATACCATCGATAAATAAAAATTTTGTTAAGAAAAAAAAATTTTCATTTCAAAAACTAAGCTAATTAACACTGAAAACGGTAACAACATTTCAGATTTTTTTTTAATTTTGATATCAACAAAATCAATTGTTCATTTAAAATCTCATTTCAAATGGAAAATTCAGCTTGTTTTGAAAACAAACAAAATAATGCTTCAATTCAAAGATCCCCCACGCACGTCATACAAAATCATGAGAAGTTGGAAAAAAACAAGTACACTAATAAAATGTCAACAAGTACAACATCATTAACAAAAAGTCATCCACCAATTAATAATAGTCATAATTCATTCGAGCATTCTTTACAAAAATATTTAAAAAATATCAAAATTAACAAAAATTACACAACAATTAAATTTTTTTCTCGTTGTGATCATAAAGAGTATTTTATCCACTACCAATTAATTATGTTTAAATGAGAAAATGTTCAATTTGATGATATTTTATTTTGAAAAGAAACAATTGCCGTTGTAAAATTACCCTACGGGTTACTGTAACAGAATGCGTATCATGACAGAAGTTGATTATTGAAAATCACGAACCAGTTCGTATTTCAATTACTAGTTTAGTATAGTTAGACAAAAACAGTCAAGTTATCAGCACGTTCATCCTGACACAGCATTCATCAAATTGAATTGATTCATCAAAATAACAATAACGATAACAGGTAACAAGGATCTAATAAATAAATAAACAAATGAATAATTACCAAATCGTCAAAAGCATCTTTGGCAGCAGTCAACGACAGTACAGCGACGAGAGGAAGAATGGTGGTCAGAGATGTTAAAGAAGAAATTTGTGGAATAAGCTTGAAAAAACAACCAACTACAGTTTCAAACGAAATAAAATCGACAAGGAACAAACAAAATTTACCTGCAATATCATAAGAATAAGAAAATAAAAATTGGCCAATCTTTGGAATTGTTCAAATAAATTCTTTGGTAAAAATGTGAACAGATTGTACTTGGATGTGCGTATGAAATTTCTCTGAATAATAATAATAATATTATTATTAAAGAAAAGTAAAATTTGCAGATTGAAATTTTCCAATACCGCATAGTCGAATTGTTCATTGTATTCACGGTCGTTGGCTCGAAGCCGTCGTTCAACTTCAGAAACTGTCCAATATTAAAGTAAAAAAAAAGAATATACAGAACACCATATATCAGTTTAATGTTTTTTAAAATAATAAAAAGTAAAACTTTAAAAAACAACTTTACCATTATCTTGCGGATTGCGCTTTCGCTTCTTTTTGAATTTTTTCAACATTTTGCTGATCACGGCCGCCGTATTTGGCATGAAACAAACGTCCCTTGTTGTCAGTCGCCCATTTCTAATTGGAATAAAATATCAAAACAAAAAATAAATAAAATTAAAACGACGAATAAACAATGAAAAAGCAACAAATAGAAGAAGAAGAAGAAGAAGAAACATTTCCGTGCCATGACCAAAACACAGAACCGACATGAAAGAAATGACTGCTGTCGGCCATGTCCCCAATTCGGGACGACATGACCGCTTGTGGTCCAACAACTATTCCTGTAACAAGTTGTAGTTGGTCTCGCCTTTATTACTAGTCCCAATAGCAAAACAACTCTCTATTCACAAAAAGCATTCAACTCAATTAATGATAACAATACATTATTCCTGTTCGGAATACAATTTTTAAAAGCAAAACAAACAAACAAACAAACAAACAAATGAATGTTTTGAATTTGAGAAAAAAAAAGAATCAATAAATGTCGTATATTCAAATTGAACTATATCAATCAAGTGTGGTCATTAACGGACCTTGGCTTAATATTCGGGGTAACATTTTGGACATCCATGCCGACAACAGTAGACGGATCGTTGGACGACGATGCCATGCTTAATGTCGTCCACAAAGTGGTAAGCTGGAAAAAAGAAACCAAGAGAAAATCACCACCGATGCGAAAGAAACAGTTCACAAGCTGATCGATCTTCACTTCAACACATTCGGCTCGGCCTTGGGAAAAACAGCAATGGCCAAGCTAGCTAGCTAGCTCGTTGTCGTCGTAGTCAGCTAGCATAAAAATAACCTCACAACGTTAGCGTGTGTGTCGCTAGGCAAAGCTAGCTAGCATTGCTCTCTCTCTCTCTCTCTCTCTCCTTTGCTTACGATGGAAACGTCGGCTAGGAATTCTGGTCGCCAACAGGCAACCAACGAAATGATGAATGGTCAATTTTGAAAACCTTTTCTTTCACAGAACAACGAAATTACAAAACAATAATTGTACATTACTATTATTCAAGGGAAAATCCAACAGAAGCAGAGATGATTCGATAAACAGAGAACAAAGGACCAACAATCGGCACGAACGACGTCACGCTATTGTTGACAAATTCATCGTGACAAATAGCGTAAGCAAGTGAATTTGATTTTAAATCATCATTCTACTGTTTCCCGTAGATGATTTCGAAAGATCAAGAAAAATCAGGAATTTAATTTGAACAGTTTTAAGCAATCAACAAAAATCACTACAACTTACTGGCAGTGCGACTGTTGCAATTGACCAGGACTTGAGAGATCGTGTGCTTCTTGTACGCGGTTTGAATACATGAAAATAAATTTACAACGTACATCTAGCCTACTGGAGATGAGATCCAGCGGCCATCGACCAGAACTAACACATTCAGCCAAAGCTAATCACCAACTGACATTGCAACCAAAAATCCTGCATTTCATTCTGTATGAAAATCAAGTTCAAACTTCGAACAGAGGACAAAATAATCGCATCAATTTCAGTCGAACAATTTTTCAACAATATCGCATCAGAACAGATGGAAATGTTAAAAATTTGTTGATCAATTGTCTAATAATAAAATTTACAAACAATCACTGAATGGAAAAGCAAACATCAACGTCGCACAATTTCTCAAGTGTTTTCTCAAGTGAAGGAGAATTTCTTACGATCAAAAACAAAACGGATTGTCAAATTTTAACAATTCTTTCATTGAGAAACAAAAACAAAATGATCTACAAAATTTGGTAAAAATTTCACATAGTTGTCGGTAAAAAGGCTTACTTGATTATCTTTAAATACTGTATTGATGTAATTGAGTGATTCGCAAGGTGTGGTGGTAATTGCGCTTTGTTTTATACTACATTATTAATTTAACTTATACATATATATATATATATATAGATAGTGAAATTATTTCAGTGACGGCTAGGTGTGGGCGGAAAATTCTGTTCATTCTGTGCTGTTTCATTTCACAAAGCAACCCGTACCGCCTTTACGTTGTCGAGCAGATGGTAATTGTGCGCTTCTGTTCTCTGGTTTCCCATGGATGAAAAGGAAAATATTTTATTTCTAATTGTCGACTTGAATCCAGTATGGTTGGGCAGGTTGATGGAAATGGCGGCAGATAGTCGGGGTCTTGTGATCGGTTCCTACACGAGCTCGATCACGGCATTTTCCAAAGCTTACAGCGCCATGTCGATGCGAAATCGTATATTGGCGATTGGTGTCTGTTTCCGCAATCGTCTCATTTTCCATCCAACCAAATCGGAATTGCAAAGTGGAAATTTCGAAACCGACATTTCGATTATCAGTGAACGCATTCGAAACGGTATGATTGGGATGATTGGAGAAAACCGACACATCGCCGCCGCCAATTGTAAATCCAACTTCAGCTGTCGAACCAGCTTGTCGCCAGCTTTGGCACAGTGTATTTGTTATTTGAATAGGCAGAAAAAGTCGAAAGACGAATCGAAGATCAGTGGAAGAATTCTGCTTGTCAAACTTAGCGACGATACCACTGACGAGTATGTAAATTTGATGAACGTCTTCTTCACCGCACAAAAGCAGAATTTGATTATCGATTGCATTTCGTTGGGTCAAAATTTAGCACTAATGCAACAAGCCTGCGACATCACCGGAGGCTTGTACATGATGGTGGACAACATCGGCGCTTTGTTGCCCCACCTGATGGTCCATTATTTGTCCAATGCTGATCTGCGCAACATGTTCCAAATTCCAAAAACCAAAGTTATCGATTATCGTCCAATTTGTAGCTGTCATCACAATTTAGTCGAATGTGCCTGGGTTTGTTCTGCTTGTTTGTCAGTATTTTGCAATTTTCAACCAATATGCTCAACGTGCCAAACAGTTTTTCAAATTCCTGTCTTGCCACAAGTGGGTAAACGAAAAGAGAACGCATAGATTAATTAAATTAATTAATATTATTCCACGTTTAATTAATGCTGTTTGTTGTTCTATGGAAATTAAAAAATAATTTCCCAAAAAAATTTAATATTATTTTATCAAAGTTTCCAATCAGTGCTTACAAAACGATATTTTCTAAATCACGAACACCGTTTTTATCGATGATTTTCACTTGCAACGCTTTCACATCGACAATCAGACGCTTTCGAACCTGAAGTACAACAATAACAATCACCAAGTATTTATTTCATTAGTAGAAAACAAACAAATCATTCATTATTACTTCTTGAAAGCATGCCTTCAACGCATCCATTGCTTCTTCGAATGTAAAATCTATTCACAGAAAAACAGTGTAATTAATGAAATACTGTACAATTGAGGAAAACTTTTACTTTCGTTGTAAATTCTGTCCAGTATGCTGTAAGTGAAAAAACCGCCGTAACCAAACATCAAATACGGACCGGTGAACTGCGTACCCAAATAGTCGATCATTGATAAATATGGACCTTCTTGTTCGTCATAGCCGGCTAATATCATGTTCACTAGGTGTGGGGTCTGCGCGAAGAGACGATAAATTCAATTCAACAATGATATTACCATGACATTTTATTTTTCCACATCTACTTACCGCAGTGCGAAGACGGTCAATGATTGTCTTGCGCGCAAATGCGGCAATATTTTTTGGACTCAACTTGAAGCCTAGATTGAACAAAATTAATCGCGTTTATTATAATAAATCATGCAAATCTGAACGAACCGTGACGAAAATTGTACAAGTGCATGTTCCGCTCGATATATTCGCCAAAGACATCAGCTTCACCGCCGTCGCCTACGACTACCATTGCACAAGAATCGGTCGGTAAATAAAATTTATTATCCGCTAAAAGAAATTTTTAGTTTTAGAAGAATGCATGATATGAGTTATTTTCAAATGTTGCAAACATTAAACTATACTTTCTGTCATCATCCAGACTTGTTGCATGCACATCGTGTCCGCAGCGATTAAAACAAATTCTTTTGTTTTCATTCCGAAAAGATAGTTCAACATTTTGTGCTTTTGTACTTGTTATTCTAAAACTTAAACTTTTCCATAAACGAAAAACAGAAACTGAACGACAACAATATGCAACTGAACAACACTGGAAGCAAATAGCAACATTATCTTCAAAACTCATGTTCGTAAAAAAACAACCATAATTGAACATAATGCAATGTAATGGAATAGAATGAAAAATTATTTCAACTTGAATGCAAATTAGCACAGAAATGATAAAAAAGTTTTTTAAATAAACACCCGAAAAAGTAACTTTCTTCATTTACAATACAGTAGTAAGTGATTTGCAAGATTTATTGTATTACAGTGTAAATTTTTAATAAATAATTATTATCAGCCAATGTATAAGTGGCAACTGAAAACAAATAAAGACGATTATAGTAATAATAATAATAATACAGAAGTAGCATTACATAAAAACGCATTAACTTTTCATTAATGAAAAATCAACGCCAAATTTTTACTACTCTTAATAATGGAGCAAATACCAGCCTAGGTTCATGCGCGAATGCATGGCATATTTCAGCAGTTGGTTCATTAGAAAATTTTCATATGCTTTAAATTTAGAAAATCGCTGTACTGTACGTATCATATCACTCACTCAATTATGAGTGAAACTTGTTTGCATAATGTCATTATCAATAAAATTGTCAATCATGGTTACAAATAGAATGAAATTATAAAAACGACAAAGTTAAAAGAAAAAAGATTTCGGTTCATCTTTCCGATTCATAAAATAACAAAATCAAGTGATAAAAGTTGAATGAATAATTGTTTTCAAATGAATGTTCAATAAAAGAAAAATTTACTTTATCATTTCCAAGTTACTGAGAACAAATTATTATACACATTTGCATAATCATCAATTTATACGGAATTATATTTCGAATCAGTTCTCGCAATATATGATAATGAATGTATCGATGAACTATGGAAATCGTATCAACAACGAGAATGAGAAAAAATGAATTTTGAAAAATTTCCAATCACCCACCCAGTCAGTAGTGTGATATTCAACAATAAAGGCAAGAAAGAAGAAGAAGAAATATCTAAGTGCACAACTGTTGATTAACGTCCCATTTAGCAGTATACGCAACTGGACTAAAGCAGAGCTTTGTTCGACGACAATGCTGTTCGTTAGCTAACAGAAGTCGACATTGCCCATTTGTCCAGTAGTATAAAGTCGTAGCAAATGAAAAGCAATCAAAAATTACCATTACCATTATTCGACATCAGCATCAGTTCAACATTGGAAAATAAATTATTAGTATCTTTTTTTTCTTTTTCCAAACATGCATCGTTAAGAATAAAAAGTAAGAACAGTTTTTTGATTGCCCCTCACAAACAACACCGGTGGTAGATCTTGCGACAACATTTCAAGAAAAGTCATATACAAATAAGCTGGCTCTCGACCTTTACGTGGAACTGGCAACGAAACAACAACCAATGTTGCCTCTTTGGAATGTTTTTGAAGAAGTTCATAAGCCAACAATTGTCGATTTATCTGAAAATAAAAGAAAAAAAACAAGAAATTCATTCATATTCATATTCATATTCATGAAGCATAATTAATTCAATGCGAGATGTGTGTTTATCTGCTCACTCTTCCTTGCAAATTTCGCAAATGTTCGTCCGTTATGAACAGATCACCCAATTGAAAATCACAATTGCTCGAATTTTCATCCACCATAAATGCCTTCAGTAAATTGTGAAACTTGTCGACAGTCGCCTTAGCCGGAATGGTCAAAAGATCTGGCAACACGTACACACTGGCGTAGGAGATGCGAAATTTCGCTAATAAAGCTTTCAAGCTAAATATTATTGTAAAAAAAACCACATCAGTCGATTAACACCAAAAAAAACAAATAATTATCACTATATTGTACAATATTCCAATGTGTACTTTTTCTCTTCTTCGACAATGTTGTCCACATTTTGTGCTTTGGTGAATACACGCAACTTGGCACCTTCCAAGTAAGATTTCGTTTGCGTTAACAAGTGAGAAATCAACAACGTCAACCCTAGAAAAGAACCACAGTAGTCAGTCCACTTGAATAAATATAGCAATTAAGATGAATTGAATGAAAATTATGAATTTTCAAACACATATTACACATCAATTGAATAAACTGAACAAACTGAACAAGAACAAAAATAGAAACAGCAGAATACAAATGGAAATGATAATTATAGAATAAATAATTGCAATTTCAATTGTACATTTCACAAACAACAAAAAATTGTCACCAACCTCCGTCATCAGAAAGCCACCAAACATCTATTGTAGCATCTTTACGTTTACGCCGAAATTGATTTATAGCTACACTGAGACCTTTGGCAGCTATTGATTGTTTATTGTTGACGGGCCGTTTTGGAATTTTATCTTTTTCAAATATTATTCCACTGTTCAGTAGCTTTTTCCACTTTGCTATTGGCTCTTTGTTGGCATTTCCACTTTTTTCCGCAGTTTCGGTCGATGGGATTTTGTTGCACGAATTGCCGTTGTTCAACGTGCTCAAATCATCGGTGCTGATTCTCGGCCGGTAAAATTGTTTAATCATCAACGGATTCAACAGTTCAGCACCGTCCGAATCGTGTTTTTCAATAAAATCAGAAAAATCAAACCCAGAACTCAGTCTCAAAATACACAAAGCCATATCATGATTGAAGCATTCACTAAATAAATAAATAAATTAATTAATTTTTTTAATTAACAATTAAAAAAACTTCGTTTACTGTATAATGCAAAGATAATTGCTCATCTCTTTTTTGGAACACGTACGCCAGTCAGATTTGTAGCCGAGAAAAACAATATTTGGACAAAGCTTACCCATACCGCTCGTTTGAAATAGCATTTCAATACCGTTGTTAAAATTGTCAATTACAACCGGAGCGTAGAATGCTTTGATTTTACGTCGTCTAAGCCAACCGTACATCAGCACCGTCCACTGATTGAGCATATGACAAATTTCTGATGGATTTTCCAGCTTTTAAATGAAAAAAATTATTATAATATATGCATTTTCCAATAAAAACTGATCGCTTACGACAATCACATGGCCGCAAACCATCAAACTTATATCTTTTGTAATGCTGCGGACAAAGTCTAACATACATGGACGAGTGACAGGATTGCCAGCTAGTACTAACACTTGGGGACGATAATTTTTCACGTGCTCTTCAGTGCTCATCAAATGAAGCATATCATGCAAAGCTTTCGTATACATGTGCGCTTGACCACTGGAACCCCAATTGACAGCTTCAACAAAAATAATAAAAAGAAAAGATCCCATACATACGAGTGGATCATAGTAAAAATTAATTGTACAAATGATAAAGAAAGAATTACCTGGTCGTCTGTGCAACAGATACACATACAATGCACTGATGATAGCCAACGTAACGAGTGCTGTAGCCCAATGCAAAATAAACATTGCCGCAGTGCAAAGCAGAGCGCCCAACAATGATAGCCACATGTTGTAATATTTGAAAGCCGGTCGCCATCCAGGCGACCTGGCCAGTGATCCATCAAAGCATGCATAGTTGATCAAGGCAAACGACGCCAAATAAAGATTCGATATCAACGGTGCAACAGTGTTCAAATCGCCTGATAAATGAACAAATTTCTACTGTTGTCAAATAAATAAATTTTTCGAAAATTCAATACCAACAGAAATCACCGCTAAACCAATAAGAGCAACAAGAGCGGTCGCTCGACGAGGTTCTTGCATAGAGCCGGATCCTTGGCCAAAAATATGTATATACGGATATAAACGATCTTTGCAAACTGCCTGAAAATCAAAATTTAAAATTTGAATTGAAATTTAACAAGTCAATTGCACCTGAATTGTACGCGGCGACGAAATTAAGCAAGTTAATGAAGAACTCAAACAGGTCGCAAAAATACCTGCCGAAACAAGTGGCCCAAAAGCACTTTCCATTTCCATCACCTAGTAGAAATACTATCGACCATTTCGATCGAAAAAAGTCAAAGTATCCAGAAATTACTTTTACAGTTGCAAATACACTTTTACAGAATGAAGCAAAAGAAAAAAAATAATAATAAATAAAATTTGAAAAAAAAATTGTTTTTTTATACCTGATTATCATGAAGCAAACCGTATGCACAAGTTCCCGTAGCCGCGCAAGCGGTCAAATTACCGTTGTACAAATCAGTAATGTTGCCAGAAGCATTGCTGAAAGTTAAAATAAAATAAAATAAAATAAAACTGACGAAACAAACAATAAATAATAATACCGTAAACAAGTAGCACCAGTTAGCCATATACCAGAGAGGTAGAGAATGGTGGTCAGAAGAATGGCAAGCAGGGTACCTTTGGGTATGGATCTGTTCGGTTCGGCCAAATCACCGGAAATTCCCGCTCCGGCCATGATGCCGGTGACCGATGGAAGGTATACGCCGAACACGGTGAAAACATCTTCGCCATACCAGCCGGGTAGAAAATTTTCATAAAATGTCGACAAACGGTAGCCGGTCATACCACGAGCCGCTTTCTGCTCGGTTGGAGGCAGAAAAGTGCCAACAATGAACGTCACATAGGAGATGGAGATGATGACCAGCAGGGCGAGTTCGGTTTTCGATTCCCAAGTTACACTGATCATCACTACGGTGAATAGGAAAAGTTGCGTCAAAGCACCAATAATACGAACATCGTTGATTCCTCCGTCGATGATTTTCAAATCAGCTTGCTGAAAGAAACAATCAAAAAACTTTTATTATAAAAAATAGTTTAACTACTTTAATAAATAAATAAATAAATAAAATTGTTTAATCCCAACTAATTATTAATTAACTAACTTGTTGTGAGATAGTAATGTATAGTATTTGTAAAAATCATTTTGGGGAACAGGAAACGAATCGCCCACTATGGATGGAATAAGAAAGATGTTGTTGCAAAATTGCGACGAGAGAAAAAATCATCCAACGACAATTGAAACGAATCTCTCTCTCTCTCTCTCTTAATGAGCGTGAAATGGAAAACAAAAGCAGACGAGCCTTACGTTCAGCCAGAATTGAATCGAATCGGCAAAGCCGATCACATTCATTGCTGAATAAGCAGCATCGGCAAAGCCAAAAATCATACCCATACTTCCACCGAATTCTGGTCCGAGGGATCTCGAAAGCATGAAATAGGCCCCACCTAAATGTGAATGAAGTTAAATAGTAAATGTCATCTTTAAATCTTACTTTATTATTGGTTAAGAACAATTAAATTAAAAATAAATTGTATTTCATTTTAATTACATCAATTTCAATCGATTCAATTCTACAACAAGATCAAAAAAAATAAGAATATAAGAATGGAAACTGTGGTCTGTGGTAAACAACCAACAACGTTCAATTATTCAAACTGATATTACCTCCTTGTATTTCACCATTTGTGCAAAGAGCACACATCGACAATGCAGTGAGCGTTGTAATTATTGTACTAAATAGTACAATTAACGTGCCAAAACCGATTCCAGCTTGACCAGCTACCCATCCAAGACGCAAATACAAAGTTGCACCAAGGATGTTTAATATACATCGAATCTATACATACACATATATATGTATTATGTATTCAATAGTTAAATTGATAATAGTTTCTTTTTTTCATTAAATCAAACAAAACTTTACCAAAACTCCCCGTATCCAACCAAATTTCACTTTCGCATCCGGTGGTTTAAAAGTGCCTGCATTTGGTCCATCGGTAGAAATATCCTAAAAATTGATCAACCATACAATCCTCCATATATGGTTGAAATAGAAACAAAAAATAAAAATTGCATACTGGTTCATCGAATAAACTGCCTTCACTGACACTGATGTAATCGACAGATTCGTGCAAGTCGGTTAAGCTGGGTCTGGAAAGGCGCTTTTTCAACAATTCCTTTTGATAAATGCGAATCGTCGGTGCTTGCATTTCCATATCCATCGATACTGTTCGACTGACAAAATTCGGTTCGGAAAGTTTTTGTGAACTATGAGAATAGAAAATCGGTTCATCAGAACCCTTTTCCGGATCTTTTGCCATGATTGAGAAGAAAGAAAAGAAAAAATGGAAAATTATTCAAATCTGCAAGCTGCCGTTTTTGTTTCTTTTTTAACGACTATTTTCAAAAATTTTCTTCAATCTCGTTAATGTTGTTCTTCAATCAATTTTTTTCTTATTCTTGTACATTACACAAATCACTTTCGTTTTCTTTCAGTTGCCTAAAAATAAAAAATTGGATTATTTTATTTTATTTAAAAAAAACATACAATTATCCCTCAGGAAAACTGTAAATTCTACATGTATGCATGCACATTTAGTTGATATGTGCATACATATATGTGTGCATATATGCAACAAGCAGTGATGTTGACAATGACCGACCAATGCATTCGTTTCGTCTGATAGTTTGATTTTCGATTTTCCCTTCCCTCCTCTATCTATGCCAACTTGCTTGTAGAATAAGTGAAAACGCACGCTTGGTGTTGATTTTAACAAATTTTTCTACTAAATGTGTATGTACATCATCGATGATCACACACAGATGGCTGCTGACCGGTCGATCAAAATTAGCTAAAGCAACCAAAAGCAAGCAAGAAATGGCAAATGAAGCTTAAGGTGATAGAATGAAAAAAAAAACTAAACATCATCTACTACTTAATAGTCTCATTAATCTGGACGTTAATTTCTAATCAATCAACATGGAAGTTTGCCGTCGTTACAATTTGTCGTTTATAAGTCGACTTTACAACACTCTAAATTAATAATGATGATGATGATGATGACAATGCAATTATTCTTCTTGATAAATAATGGCTAACTGAAACCGTGACTATAAAAACCAATTGGCCAAAACTTATTGCAAACTACATATCAATCGATAAAGTAACAATAAGCACACAGATTATTAAAAATAAATAAATAAAATGTTCCATTTTTTTGTGTGAAACACAACAGCGCCAATGATATTCTTTTCTCATACAATCAATTTAATTAATAAATGAGCCCAAAAGTTGAAAATTTACTTATTATTTGAATAGTTTAGAAAAATAGAACAATTTTATAAAACAGTTTGGCAAATTAAATTATCAACGCGTAATAAATTCATTTGCAGAATTTGCGTCAAAACATATCACGTATGCGTTAATAGTAATTATCAACAATAATAATTTGCATAAGTGAAATGAAATCAATTAAAACATTACAATTCAAACATGCACAATTGGTGGAAGAAAATTGCTTACATGAAAGTTTTTTTTTCATTTCATACATTTTGTTTATTATTATTTCACAGTTAAAATGCCACATACTGTTTTTCAATGGAACGATGCTGATAAAATAAAATTGCAATAAATTGTAATAATTGAAGTTTTTATAAGGTGATTTTTGAAAAATTTTCCAAAATTAACAATTCTGAACATTGGACAAACATAAACGACTGCCCATTTAATAGGCAAATAATTTCAATTTCAACTGGACAAATCTTTCGGTCAAATGATCGAATTCATGAAAAATTATTCAAATTCGAAAACTGATTGATTTCCAAATACTGCATTCATTTATAATTAGATTTAAAAAAGGAAAAGAAAAAAAATTCTATAAATAGACATATAAATACAATAGTTAGCTTTCGACATCAAAGAATACAGGCTTGTATTACAGTTTCTGCATTGCTTGCACTTTTGTCATTTAGAAGCAATTATGTTTCATTTTCACAACCGACTGCAGTTGTAGCGCTGAAAAATGCTATCAATTTTTCACAGACAATAAAAACTTGCTACTGTATAATGCAATTTTGAAACAATTAAATTAATCATCAAAGGTGAACGTCAAACAAGAATCTGGTGTTCATTTGCAAAATTTCAAATGGTCGAATAATAATAATATATGCTTTGTCGTGCACAATTATTAAATGTAAAACAAATAAAACTGCCCTTCTGAAATTTTAATTATTATGTGAGCAAAATTCATTTCGCAATCGACCCGACGACTCAAGATCTATTTTCTCCATTTGCGCACAATTCAGCAGAGATTGCTTTGCTATGCAACTTCATCAGTGATAAATTTTCATCATCAACACCACCACCATCCATCATAGACATCACAAAAGCTCAGCATGAACAATTAAACGGCTAATTTTAGAAAAAAAGGCTACACGAAACCTTACCAATAGACACAGTATGGGCAACTCTGAAGAAGAATCAATTCTACAACTTCAAAATATGCTCAGTCAATTTTGAATATATCAGTCAGTCTGTGTGCACTTGAAGAAAACTATACCAAATGACAATATAATAATAATAATCATAATTTTTATACAACAAATATATGTACATATAAATATAGATGTATTTGGTGTTGAAAACAAAGCAACAAAGCTAGTGCAGAAAACAGGTAAAACCTGGTCAAAATTTGACAATAAAACGAGACAAGCTTGGAGCTTATCCCCATTGTGTAAGAATTTAATTTTCTTTTTGAAAATAAAATACTGTACACAAAAAGAACCACATTCAAGTGAACATATTAATATGCCAACATTGATTGTTGATTGATTTAAAGGAAAATTTTTACACCATTCTTTCGGCATTGTAGACGGACGGATTGGACGAAAAATTCACACGTCCCCGTCTGTTAAATCGTTGAACAAAGCTAAATTTCAATGAACACAATAAAAGCTTTTCAAAATTTTCATATTGTCAACGGATATTTTTGTAAATCTGTACCTATTCACTGGTTCAGAAAAAAAACTGCTTCTAACTTTTGCAATTGTTAAGCAAAAACTAGATATTTTTATTTCATCACATTTCTACATTCGATACAAGAAAGCATCTGCACAATTGTAATGAGAACTTGATGATGAGCAGAAGGAACAAGCAAAAGGGAGAAAAAGCAGAAAAATAATATCATGCAATAGAAGAAAAATATTTGAAATTTTCCAACACAGAGTTGTGTAAATTAATGTGATCAACTAAAAATAATAAATTTGAAAAATATATTTATTTACCCTCATCATTATTCGTCTGCAAGATGAATTGATGTGATTGAAATAAAACGATATACAATATATAATAATTCATTCAGGTTTTTTAAGTTTTTTTTTAAAGTTGCACCAACCATCAAACAGATTAAATATTGAATAAAACTACAAGAAGAAATGATCTTAAACAATGACAAGCACATTTCTGAATCAATGAAATTCATACACCATGTTTCACTTTCTTGTTCTAGAAAAAAAATAAAACACAATAATATTCTCCAATAACTAATACATCACAAATTACGAAAGCAAACTTCTGTTACTCACATCATCATCATCAGTCATGTTTGAGAAAAATTTATTAAAATAATTTATAAAAGATTTATTTTGAAAACAACCGCATCTACAGCAAGAATTTTCAATAAAAAATATATGTTGAAAAACAAGAAAAAAAACAAATAAATACTCTCAGCTATAAAGCAGAAGAAGCATGCATGTTATGAGAAAATTGAAAATTTTTCACAACATTACTTTCACACTCGGTGAATGCTAGAGTTAGTTAGCATTGCCAACAGTGAAAAAGCAACTGGCTGCATATCGCAATGCAGCTTTTGGCAAAGCTGAAGAAAAATTTCAATAAAAAAAAGAAAATGCATTATCACCATTTTACACAGTCGATCGAGTGAATTTGAATAAAAATAAAATGAAAATTAATAAATCCAATCTATATATATCGTACCAATGGAACAATGGATGATTAACAAATAGCATTGGCACTAAAACTGAAATTACAAAATTCACTAATGCAAAAGAAAATCATCAAACTTTCAATCTGAATATTCTTTTTTTAATGCTACTCTAACAACGACGATGACGACAACGATTATAGATATTTTTTAACATCATTCAAATGAAACGGATCTAATTTATAAAATTACTTTTTATGTTATTTTTTCATTTTTCAACAAAAAGAAAATTTAAATTAACTAATCAGACGGTTTTATTCACATATACATATACATATATATCTGTTTTTTGTTGTTGAAAATGATTTTTATTCAACATTTCTCTCATTTCCTGCACATTTGTCGAACAAACTTACAAAATTCGAATCAACAAACCCCTTATACTACTGCTACTACTACTACTACTACACAACTACTACTCTCATTTGTCATTGCTTGTTGAAAACTTTCCAACTATATTATACTCTCTGAAAAGGTATTGATCTGAGGGAAAAAATGATAATAATAAAAATAAAATTACAATAAATAACGCAAACGGGATTGATTGTATGTATAATGGAAAAAAATTTTTTTATTATTCTTCATTTATCAAAAAAAAGCTACTGATTTTCAAACTGAGACAAATTAGAATAAAATAGCCACAAATTGGAAATGAAATTGAGAGAAAAAAACGATGCTTTCATCGCAGATGATCGATCAATAATAAATGCCAAATTATGCTTTCAGCAAAAACATTATGTACCAAAATATACAGTAATAATTAGTAACGTTATCAAGAAACAACAGTTTCACGTCAACGCTTAACAATGAATCATTTTTCCCCATACCAAATGTCATAATGTTTGCAACAGCAATTAATTATAAATTACGACTGCAAAAAAATATTTTGAAATGAATCTTCAGCACAAATAGAAATTTTGAGGGAGCTTTTTGAAAAAAAATTTTTCAAAGTACAAAAAGCAGAAAACAAACCTTCCACAATATAGCGTGAGAAAAAAAACGAAATTCAAATTAACAAATGAAAAATACTTACTCAATTACGGTAATGTGATGGACAATGGTGATTGTTTTCTCCGTCTCTTGGGGCAAATTTCTCCGGTTCGGTGATAATACATACAATCGAACACTGAGCGGATTGGTGCGCAAACGAGTAATTTTATGCAAATTTATTTCTCTCATTCTAAACTGAAAAAGCAAACAAAAAGTGAGTAAAAGTACATAAATTTACATTAAAATGGATAAATTTCCAAAAAACAAATGACCAAGTAAGTGGGTGAGTGAGTAAGATAAGAAGAATTAAGTTTCAAAAAAAAGTAAGACAAAAACCTTTTTCAAATATCCCTCAGAAGCAAGTGAATGAATCGGTCAGATTGCATCGACGGTAGTGGTCAAGTCAATTTCGATCAAAGTGTTCAATTTTTGACAAAGCGGTTCCAAATCTTCGACCGGTGCGCACCAGTCGGTCTGTTCCAACAGTTCCATTGCTTGGCAATTTTTCTCATCCGACGAGTCCGGATCCGAGCAGAGCAACGTCTCGTAAAGTCGACTGGCCGCGTAGCGTCTGACATTCAAGCACGGATGGGACAAAAGGGCGACAATTGTCTGTCGAGATTCGGAAGCCGCTTGCAACTTGGTATACTGCATAAATTCGCAGCACAAATCGACCACCGCCCGAAGCATGCGCAATTTGCTCTTCGTGATCGTCTTGTTGTCGTTCTTGCAGGTCGCGTCGGCTTTTTCGTCGTTCCAAAATTTCGACACCGCAAAGTACAGTCTGCTCAATTGCCAATCTTCGACTTCTTCGCAATGTTTGGGAAAAATGCCCGTCGACAGAATCTTCTGCAGCGCTTTCATCAACAGCAGCAACAGCCAGGGGATGTGGGAATATTTGTGAAATAGGGAAAGGAAATTTTCCATCAACCGACTCATGTAGAAACTGATCGTCGGCAACGACGACGCGTAGTCGATCAAACTGACCAACGCACTTTCGGCCACGGTCTGACTTTCCGATCCGATCGCCAACACGTATGCGAACAGCAGATGCTTTTGAAAAGCTGGCATTTCCAAAAAGCCGATCAACCGTCTGTACGCTTGGGCCGGCGAAATCCACTCGACCGTCTCTTGTAAAAATGCCCGCTCCAAGTCGTCCCTGTTCACCAAAAACGGTCTCGGCGGCTCTATTTTCAGCATGTCGACCATCACAGAACAGGCCAACTTCCGCTGCAAATGGTTCACATCCAAACACTGTTGCAACAAATTCTGCGTCAACAAAACCATCAAGTCGGAGCGCGTCAACAGCATGCCTTCGGCCCTGGCCCCGTGGCGCACCAGTTCGCACAAATTCTGCAACGCTTCCTTTCTTACCACCATGCCGACGTCGCCCACCACCGTACGAGTCAAATCTTCCATGGCTAACGCGTGGCAACGGAGCACTTCCAAATAGTCGCAGGCGAACAGCGTGGTCTGGGCAACGTCCGCCTTCCAGCCGACGAGCTTGAAACTGACCGCCACGTGGAACATCGCGCTCAAGCAAGCCTGTCTCGCTTTGACCCAACCTCGCCTGGAACCTCGGCTGTAGCCGAAGCAGTCGGACAAAGCGTGAACAACCTGACCCTGTTGCAAATTGAACATCAAATTCGAACAGCAGCTCAATTCCAACGCCGCACCGACGCAGTCCATTTCCGAGTTCGGCTTCTCCAATCGACCAATCAACAGTTCGGGATATTGGATCAACTGATGGGTGTTGGCCGCGAAATACGATTCGGCGTAAGCGTGGTAGGCGGCCCGCAGCGCTTTCACGCTCACTTGCCTGATTGTCTCGTCGGCGTCGGTCAAGTGGGATTTCAAAAATCCAAACCAAAATTCCAACGTTTCGTTCTCGACCGGCATGCCGCTTTCGCTGACTTCGACGATCAAATCACAAATGGCGGTCATGTAGGAAAAACCGTACGTTTTCAACAGCAGACCAGCTTCGGATATTTCTTTTGGAATATCCATGACTTCGTCTTTCCAACGTTGTTGAAAATTTCTGAACCCCTGCTCTCCGGCCAGCAAATAGGCGAACGCGTGTTTTTCATTGTACAACGACACGGTCAGCTTGGCCAACGCGACCACTGCACCGTGCTTGGGAAAGAAGTGAGCTTTGTGGTACTGGTTCCAGAGTTGGGGGAAAACTTGAACAGCAATGTAACAGGGATCGAACGGTGTCAAAGCGGCCAACGTGCCGGCGGCCAAAACGCGAATCTGCTCGTCCCAGTGGGAAAGTTTTTCAATGAGGCATTCCATAATCGGCCTCAAATATTCCCCGTATTCGGCCACTTTCAGCGCAATTTCGCCGTAACATTTTTTCAAATTGCTAACGGCATAATAATCGGCAGCAGTGAGCACTTCGATGCCGTATGGAAATAGTTGATGTCGACCGACATTTTCCTACAATTTGAAAGCTTATTATACAACGTGAATGAAAAAACAATCTATATAATATAGATTTGTTTTTTCTTCTAATTACTTGAAAAGCAGCGGACGCTGCACGCCTGCATGTCACCTCACGGTCGAACAGAGCGACAACGATCAGATGCGGAGCCAGATGATAGGCGTGCGGAAGCATCGCTTTCCTGGTCAACGAACGACCGAACGTCCAACACAAGTAACAAGCCGAATCGCGAACACTGGACGAAAGGGCGCAGCCAATTTGGTCGAATTTGAGCGCCTGTTTAGCCAAGCTAACGACCTGTCCGAGCTTGTCGGTCGGAATCAGACCGTGCCGGCACAGTTCGGCCAACGCTAGACAAACTCCTTGGATGTCGTCAGCGCAGGCCGCGATGTTCGTACCCAACTCCAAAATCCAATCGACCAACATCGACACGTGCTTCGACGGCAGACGAGCCGCCAAACGGCCAACACCCTTCGCCGCCGACCACCGCACCAAACAGCTCGGGTCGTGCAGCATGTCCACCAAACGAACGGCAATCTGTTCGACCACCTTGGGCACTTTTGGGGATTTTTCCTTGTTCAACTGGTCGTCAGCGTCAGCGTCGTCGTCGTTCTCTTTGGCCAACTTGTTCAACATCCCCCGACGATAGAGTTGCTCGTCGTTCAGCTTGGGCTTCAAAATGACCAAGGCGATCCGTTGGCTCAACTTGGACCACATTTTTCTCATGCAAACGTCCTGCGATTTCCAATCGAAATCCGGAAGCGCATTCAACTGGTCGTGAAGCCATCTCGCGTGCTTTTTCATCACACGTCGACTAGCTTTTTTCAAACAAGCCGCCAAAAATTCCGTCCAACATATCGCCACTGACAATTTTTCACTATTTTCGTTTGATTTCATCGTCGACAACCAGTCGACAGCCATTTTCAACACGTCCGGCAGACGATAAATCGCGTCCGGCCTGGTGACCAATTCGGCCAACAGACGGGCGGCCAACAGCTGCTCCTTACCCCGACCGTGGAACCAGCGCAAAGCCAAGTCGAAAATTTTCTGCGCATAGCCGCCAACAAACTGTTCGTCGCTGACCATCTCCTTGGCGTTGTCCAAATTGAACGGCACTTTGGACAAGACGATCGACCACAACAACAACACCGAAGCCTTCTCGTGCGTACACCGGCTCCGGCTGTCCAAAGATACTTCTTCAAGCATCAACAGTACATTTTTCAGCAAGTTCACTTCGCGTGGAAAATGCTTCAACGAAGCTTTCTCACCGCGCACTTTAACCAACTGATGCGCATATTTGAAACTTTCATCACGCAACGTGGAACTGGTCGACCGATCCAAAATATAACCAATCAATATTGGCAATACGGAAACCATCACCGGATCCAACAAACTTGGCTTCACTTGGAATTCGTCCAACAAACGGCCGAATCGTTCAAAACAAGCTTCCAAATGATAAATATCGTCGCGTTCCGCTTCAACTGGCAAATCGGTGACTACAGATTTGATACGTACAAGTAATTCTGTGAAATTATCTTTAAGTACCACACTGTTCGCCACGTCTCTATCAATTTCTTCGTCATCCATTTCTTATCTACTCTACAACAATTCAATAAATGACAATGCAATAAAAATTCTGTTCTTCAAAAAACCAATTACAGTTTAATAGAAATCTCGTATACAATATTAACTTGATTTTACTTAAATTACAGTACTCCATGATTATATTTTATCGTTGTAATGAAATACGTTAAATATTACATATATTCACATTCAACTTATATTTAAATTAACTAATTAATTAATCAACTAATCAACATATATTCAAAATTATTACAATTTACTGACGTTCAATCACATAATGAAATACACGAACATCATTTTCAGCGAAAACAATCTAGATTGTTAATTCAAATGATGTTGTTTTAATGAATAAACAATAATATTGCAATGCTCAAATTTTCTATAAAATTACAACGAAAAAAAATTTCACATATCTTTCTTCCAACACCCTTGAAAAAAAAACAATTCACAGAAACAGAAACACTAATCTACATTTGCAGATGAATGCATCGGCAGCTCCAGCTGACAAGGCATTGAAATGCCATGACTGATGACAATTGTTGGTTTGGAATGAAATCGTTACGCTTCAAGCATATTATTGTCGCTCTCTCTCTCTCTCTGCAATTTGTCTAGTCAATAAAGAAAGCAGGACTAATTTGTCATTTTAAAAATAGTACAACGGTATAATTTCGAAAAGATAATAACAAATCGCCTTGAAAATTTCCCTTTCTAAATTGTCTTATTCCCAAGAAAACGCGACCACTTCATTCCACCACAACTGGTTGTAAAGGAAAATTGAAACTGTGTTTCACCGTTTTTTTCCCAACGTTATTCTTTTATATTTGCACAAGTAATTCACGAACAAAAAAGATCAACTAAGAGCAAATTAACAATTGACAAAATTCATAGCAACATTTAAACATTATCCAGTACGGTAGATGTTAATCAAAGAAAAAAGCTACACAATTATAACATACAGAAAAAAAATATATATATTAATAATAACCAATTTATTATGTTTCTTAATGAAAATACTAGTCATCTGCATACAGTGAAATCGAGAAATGAAAAATATCCAATCATCTATCCGTTTATTGTCAACATTTTAAACTGCTTCTTCTTCTTCTTCTACCAGTGTCAAATACAGGAACAATCAACTGGTATTTTTTAGCAGCAGTGCTATCTATCTTTGAGACCGGCGGCAATGCAATGTTGCTTGGCATTCCAGCTGCAGCCGGCCTCGGCCCAATTCACCAGTGGAAAACATTCAGAGCGCAACCCGTTTGAATTTGCTATTTAAAGTCAGCAGAAGTGAGAGAGAATTTCAAATTTTGTCGCCAGTGATGGAAATAGACGGTCGAGAAAAAGCGTACCGTTTCATAGCTTGTTCGGCGGTGGCGTTCAGCGTGATCGCGATCACGTCGGTCTGCATCACGCTGCCCATGCTTTACAATTATGTTCGTTTTGTGGAAGATCAAGTCCAGGAAGAGTTGCAACTCTGCCAGGATACTGCCCACGATTTCATACAAGAATTCCGCGAACACAACGCCCGAAAAGTCGCCACCCAATTCAAAGGCATAGTCAAGAGAGAAATCCCGCCCGAATGTCGAGACTGCTGCCTGCCCGGACTGCCCGGCCCTCCGGGTGTTCCTGGAAAAAATGGACGCCCAGGACGACCAGGTATGCCTGGCCCGCCCGGCTTCCCGGGACTACCACCGCCTGAAATTTGCATCATCGCGGCACCACCACCGTGCAAGCCTTGCCCGAGAGGCGAACCTGGACCGCCGGGTCCACCTGGCGAACCCGGAGATCCTGGACCGAGCGGCCCACACGGACCACCCGGTAAGGATGGGCTCAACGGTCCAGTCGGACCTGAAGGTAAACCCGGAGCGCCTGGACCACGCGGTCCACCTGGCCAAAAAGGTACCCCAGGTATTCCAGCGTCGAACATCCCGGCCGTGCCAGGAGATCCAGGTCCGCGAGGTCCGCAGGGTCCACCAGGACCACCGGGTCAAGCGGGCAAACCCGGAGCCGACGGTCTTCCAGGTGCTCAAGGACCACCAGGCATCATGGGTCCGCTTGGTCCACCAGGACCAGACGGAACTCCAGGTGCCAAAGGTCCGCCAGGTCCAAAAGGCCCACCTGGAGAGAAAGGTATCTGCCCGAAATACTGCGCTCTGGATGGAGGCGTTTTCTTCTCAGACGGAACTCGGCGCTAATAGCAACGCCTTTCCGCGTCTACTTTTCCACCATCACGTTTGCTCCATCTTTCTCCTTTTTCATTATTTTTTCTCACTCAGCATTCAACAACAACAAAACATTCGACACTTGAAACTACCATCCCAACCAAACAATATAATTAGACCTTTTCTTTCTTTGAACTTTTCGAAAATGTTTCGACTATCCAACTTCAACCGAATGCTGTTTTCAGAGAAGTAAAGTATTCAGTATTCTCATGCAAATTTTTTGTTTTTATTTGTCACATAAAACGAGAAAAAGAAACTTCCACGCCAAAGGCAACATCAACTTGAGTCGTTTAGAATAGAAAAAAGCAAATTTCAATTAAACTAGCAGTTTAACGGTTTTTGTCCAGTTTCCACAGCAGTTTGTAAGTAAAAATTAAAAATAAATGAAACCGAAAAAATATAAACAAAATAGAAATTAACTGATTAATTAAAGCAAAAAATGCATTCTGAATATACTGCAAAAATTTAGCTTTTGTTAAGAATTATTCGAAAGGGAAATTTCTAAAATCCTTCGACTTGTTCAAATACATAGTAAAACGCAAACTTAATCGAATCAAATCGACAATACAAACTGTTATAGATTGCAATAGAGTTTACAGATTAATAAAGTATATATATATATATATAGCATGATGTTATCACAAAAACAAGAAAAACAACACTCTTTCTTACATTCAACTATACACCACAGCCAGCATACGAGAAGCTCTGAATTTGAAAACTGAACAAAATAAAACTGAACAAAATTTGAGAAATTTTCTAATTAAAACACCCATTTTTTTAATCAATTCCTTTCATTTGAATTAGTTAAACACGTCAATGATTACTAAGGATGAAAAAAATATGCGAAAACACGAAACTACCATTTATTATGATTAACGTGAAGATAAATTAATTCATAACATGCACTACTTACCAAATTTTCAACCGAAAACAACCAAAAACATCACATACGCATTTCAATTTCTAAATCTTCGATTTCACATGGTATCTAAAAAAAATTAGGCACAATTATTCACTTTTGTACATGACAACACATCTGCAATATATTTAATAAAAAATTATTGAACATTATATACAATATAAATTGTTTTCTATATAAATCTTCGAATAATAAAGCAAAGCTTTAAAAATAGAACTAATAGAACTAACTTTTAGAAAAAAAAGTACTGATAAAAATATATCAAGCACGACAACGTGTACTTTGGGCTAAAATTATAATGTGGAAAATTTTATAATTGAATAATTATCGACTTGTTCAATTAAATAAGCTGATAATTTTGGTTTTCGTTTAATAATAATTAATTGAACACTTGTATTAATCACGATAATCCATCGATCCACAGACCACAGTTGCAATGCTACAGTTAAATTTTACTTGATGCTTAATACTGTAACTACAGTAGACTTATTTAATCCGCGCTCAATGGATTTTAAAACTGAACAGTGATTGATCAATTTCGTGTAGAGCATTTTCAGTAAAGAAAAAAAAAGAAAAAAATGTCTTATTCCATAAATGGTATCAATATTTTCTTTCGACGCACAACGGGCAAATCCATTGCAAACCTGTAAACATGCATATTATTATTATGTGTTGATGATTTTGCAATCTAAGAGAGATCAGTTTCAGTTGTGTTTCCGGTCGCAGATTCACCGAAAGTAAAACAATTGCAAAAATTGTTTCAGACAAAGAAGATGCTCAACAAAAAGATGTGACAGCTTTCGTAGAAAATCACACGGCAACGTTGCCAACGGTCGAAACTGATGTTAGCGTATCTTCGGTGGGCTTGGTTAACGGAGTGCCAGAAAAGCATATAAAAACAAGACGTGCAAGAATCTTCATGCCAGCCAAAGCTGCTCCTCAAAGTGGCACCGACAACATCCACGTTTGGAAAATTGAATTCGACACGCGCGATCGGTGGGAAAGTCGATTCATCGGTTGGTGCTCCAAGTAAATTGCTCGTACAATTTTTCCTTTGCAATTTAAAATTTCAACTTTCGAAAATTTAGTTCTGATCCTCTGAGCAACATTTCCATGGCCATGGAATTCGCCACGTCCGACGATGCAGTGGCATTTTGCATAAAAAACGGTTTGAAATCAATCCGATATTATTGTTTCATAAATGATAATCAATAACTTATTCCACCGAACGTACTGATTGAACTGTTTAATTTAATTTATTTTTCATATCATTTATGAATTTTCCTTTTAAAAACAACAAAAAATAATAGCAGTCAGTTTTCAGGTTGGGAATACGATGTTTTTCAACCGCAGAAGATTGGAATGAAACCGAAATCATATGCTGAAAATTTCTCGTGGAACAAGAGAACAAGAATTACACAAAAATAGATTTAATTTCATTGTAAATAAAAATGGAAATTTTTGTTTAAAACTCAAGTAAAACGTTTTTAAAAGTGTTCATTTTCTATGGTCAGTTTTGTGTGTATGGTTGTTTTCCAAAAATTTCCGTCTTTTATTTTCAAACTCAGTAGTACCATTTACTATTCGTTTGATTGCTATGTTTCAGTATCGTTTTTTTTAACTGCATAATCATGTCTATGGTAACAGCAACGGACAGTACACAGCGTCAGCCGACGACAACAACAACAACACTGAATCCGTCTACAATACAACAAGTACATGCTTGGGATTTCACTTGAATGCTTTTTTTATGAGAATAATTTAATTCGCAGATTTTGGATGAGAATGCTCAATTGATAAGAGCAATTATGGAATGTCAAGATAAAAACAGAATGCAGGACGCCTTTCAGTAAATATGTTTGAAATTATAAGTTGAAAATGAATTTTTATTTAAAATTTATTTATTTATTTAGATATCAGCAAATACTGCATCGTAATTTGATACATTTGACCCAAGCGAACGAACAGCATTCTGATTTGCTAGCAGAATTGCAGGCACCGTTTGAAAATTGTAATGAAGTTAGTAACGTGCAAGCCAACTATAACCCGGTCGCCTACGATTCGGAGAAATTTTTGCAAGCGGAAAATATGGAAGCCAAGCTGAAACGAAGTACTACTATTTTAGCACCTACATTTGGATTGATAATTTCCATATTTATGTTTATATAATATGCATATTGTTTTCTTTAAGATGTACAATACGATATGAATGGACAAGAGATGTTAAGAGCACCATCTACTCCAGCTTATGCAATGAACGCACAACATCAGAATCAATTTCTACAACATCAACAACATCAACAACAACAACAACAACAACAGCAGCAGCAGCAACAGCAGCAACAGCAACAACAACAACAACAACCACCACAACCACAGCAAAATGTTTCAGTGCTGCAGCAACAACTGCAGAATCCACAAACTCAAATGATGATGCCCCAAGTAGGTCCGCATTACGTTGCCCAACAAATGCCGCAAATGTATTACCAACCACAGCAGCCTAATCCACAACAATTTTGCCAAATACCAGTGAACAGACCGAATCAAGTGAGTACAGTGAAAATTATATAATATAAGTAGTAGTAGTAATTGGTTGAATAATAAATAAATAAATGTGTTGGTTTTTGAACAATTTTTAGTATCCCCCATCGCAACAGGTACCACAGCAGTTTGGTTATCATCAGAACAGTGCAGCCGATTTACCTCCTCCGGGTGGATATGTGCAGCAGCCTCCGCCGCCGCCGAGGCCATCTTTTGTCCAGCCGATGACTCCTCAACCGTACGAATTGCAACAGCCAATGATGCAGCGTCCCCCGGAAGGGATTCCTATGGGCCCTTACACGAATTCTCCATATCAAGCTTATGGACCTCCTCCACCTGCTGGCCATGGTCAGATGATGTATGCACCCGAAGGGACTGAAATGTGATTCTTTCGACAGTTCACAACATGATTTACCTGAATTTATTATAATATTTATTATTTGTCCATTTTATCTTTTTATGGTTTTTTAATCAGTTTTATTGTGTTCGTCGTTGTGTGCTTGTAGTTAGTTTATCAGTATAGTCTTTAAAAGGTTATAAAGTAATATAAATTGCAAACGTGAAATATGCTTTATTAGTATTACTGTTATGGTGACAATGAATTTATCTGCAATCACTGTTGAACTGATCTGTGATATGAGAAATTGATTTCTCTCATTGCTTGTGCTAACACTTCGTAACATTACTTTGTTCACTTATGAATTTGTGAAAGAAGGCAGTAAAAATTTTGCTTCTCTAAGTTGCAAATGCAATAGAAATGTCAAATTTATTACCACTATTATTATGATTAATATTTCATTATTGCACTTTACAAAATAAAAATTACTGTTCAAATTAAAATAATTGGAAACAAAATGAGAAAAAGCATTATCACGACTTGCACATAAAACTGCACGAAATAAATAAATAAATAAATAACGCCACGCTTTCATTGAAGAAAGGAACCGAATAATTATTAATTTCAATAACAGCTACACAACAGGGTAAAGCATGGAGTGTAAAACAATAAATATTAAATAAAATTAAACTTCCTCTATTTTTGAACTATTCGTGTGCTTAAAAAATCAATGCAGAAAGAAAAATGTAGTAATTTTAAAATAAAATCATTAATTAACATGATAAAAGTTATCATACGGATGAAAAAAATTATCTATTGAAAATACAGACGACGACGACGACAACAAACACGCACCCACACACAAATGCATAGAAACCCATGTATATATAATACAGGCATACAGAAAACAGACGTCGGACATACGTTATGGTGAAAAGTATCCCAAGAGACCAAAACAGAGCCGAAGAAATAAATAAAAATAATAAAACAAAGAACATGGGGAGATGACATTTTTGATAATTTTACAACTGTATGGAGAGATATTCACAAAAGAAATGGGTCAGAATTCGAACAAAAGCAGTCGACCAGCAGCAACCGGACGTTAGCATTTTATTTTTACAACAGCTAACCAGCTCTTGGCGGTTAGCCGCTTCCGGCGGTCAGCGGTGAACAAATGACAACGACCAGGTCACCTTTCGGACGTGCACTGCGGCCTGTCAGACGCTATTTTTGAAAGCATCACATCAAGAAGCGAATGAAATTTCCAAATTTAACCATTACGCAATACGGCTGAGATAGAGAGAGAGAGAGAACAAGAGCGAGAAAGAGCAATGAGTAATTAATTCAAATTAACAGTGATGAAAAAATGATGCCGCCCGTAAAGCCACCTGAAATGTTCCACACAATTCGTTATTGCCTCTGTCAGAAAAGAATAATGAAAAAACACAACAACAAAACAAGAAAACACCGATCAATACTGCAATAGGAAAAGCTATGCATACTATGCTAGCGCAGCTAGGTCAAAGAAAGCTACGTAGGGGATGCAGACGTGAAAATTATTTTGCAACACTTCCCGGATGAGTGAGTGAAGGGCTGATTGTAATTACTGCCATTGTAATGAAGGCCAGGCATCAACCTGCTGTGCGCTGTATCCTGGCATTGCTAGGTAAAACAAACTAGCTAGCAATTATTGGCAATCGACCACACTAGCCATCAATTAACTTTGACCAGTAATCATGTGCAAAACCTCTCATCACCACTGTATCTGGTCAACATGTCCAAGCCTAGCAGCACAACTGTAAAGTAAAGCAAAACAGCAGCAACGACTACTTCCACTATTTGCATTTGCATCGAGTCGAGTCAATTAAATTCTGCCAACTGCATCACACCGCCAACTACGGTAAATATCCATCCTCTCCCGTCTCCTCTTTCACTCCTATTACTGATAATGACGATGATAATGCATCCCCTTTAACTGTTCAACTGCTGCTAACCAACGAAGTTGTAAAAAGCGAAATTTTTTCACCTCACTCAGGTAAGCTAATTAGCATTGCAAATTGTTTTTTTTTTTGCTTTCTGTTTTTGCATGTCACAACATCACCATTTAATTCATAATAAGCGAACTCGTTCAATGAAAGCTGCCCATATCCACTCAATAACAATCATTTTCATTTGCCTTACGATTGGTTTTTCCCGTTCGTTCGTTGGTTAATCTGTTCAAAAATATCAATGAATATTTCAAATTTTCAAAATGGTATTCCAATTTCAAATAGAAAAAAAAATAGCTCGAATTCATTCAATTCCAATTTCAATATTCACAAGATGCGACATTGTTACGTTACAAATAAATTTCAAATCCACAATCACGCGTTCGACAAAAAAATGAAAAGAAAAAGATACAATAATAACAATTGTAATGATTATCAAACAATGCTTTTGTTTCGTGACTGTAATAATTGAATATATTGCGTGAAAAATGGAATCAATAACATGTGGAAGTGATCGTACATTAAATAAAAACCCAACACTGATGATATTTAAAAGTACTAATGTCGTAATTGTCATTTGTGTTATTTACAACGTTGCTACATTGACGATGCTGTTCTGATTCAGATGAATGAAAATTCATCACTGGTTACTGAGAACTGCACTAGAACCTGATCATCACAAACATCGCCTTTTCAATTTTCTGCTACTTTCAAATACAAGTGATCGTTCGTTTCATTCTTTACAACGGTCTGTTTAACAGCGTTGAACATTACGATTATCAAGTTAATTAAATTAATTCAACTAGACGAATATTTTAAATTTATATCCGCTTGAAAACAAACAAATTATATTAATTCCATTACAACAAAAATATAATAATAATAATTGGATAATTTTTCGTGTGAACTAAAGAGAGAGGGAGGGAGGGAAGGAGGGAAAGAGGTTTTGAAAAGAGGAGGGGGGGCTGTTGGTAAGGAGAAAAAGGAAACGAAAGCGGGGCTTTTGCTTTCACGCCAGACCGCTAGATTGCGGTTGGGCAAAGTGTGCAATGCACGGCGGTACCGGTTGGAAAAAGAAGTTATTTAGAACAAGAAAATTGGCCAAATTAAGAGAATAGGAACAAACGATTGTTGTCGAAAATGGCTGCAAATTGAAAAGCGACAAACAGACAGACAGACAGAAGAAGAACAAGACGAAAAGCAAGCAAACGTTGAAAGGTGAAACGGGCGGAATAAAGCGGACGACCAATATATTCTCACTTTGGGACGGACAGTGTCGAGACAGAAGTGGAGTTACGCAAAGTGTCCGAGAATGTGGAAAACCCGTCCCGTTGGTGGGAAAACGAGGTAACCGGAGCTGCACGACCGCCCCAAGCTATACCGTCACTGCTTTCGCTTGTCGATACGGGACGATAAAGTGACCAGCGTTGTCGACGCTGAGCCAAATTGGTTGTGCATTTTTGAGACTGCCAAGGGAAAAAAAGCAGAAGAAGAAGAAGTCAAAATTCGACAAAGGTATCATACCAAGAAGAAGCCCAGTAGCCGACGACCTCTGACAATTGACTGCATATAGGTCGGAGAAGCTGCTAGAGAAAAGGGTCCAGTTGTTTTGTTCATTTGCTTTGGGCTGGAAGAAGCAACTGTTTATACACAACGACGACACATCGCACGACAAAATACACATTTTCCCCTTTTCGCACTATTTTTTTCGAATTCTCCGGACCAGCCAACCGGGGTCGACTCAGTCACTTCGCTTCAACTACCCCACACACCGCAGTCAAGTGCCATACATATATATTTTTTTTTCTACTCCACCACCCACGACTTCAAGCTACGATAATCACTACCGCTATACCGCTACTGGTGCCGTATCAAAATGGTGATCATGCTTAATGGAAGTCCAAATCACTACCATCCTCAGCTTACTCAGGTACGCAGTTAACAGCATACAAAAGATATATACAACATTGAATAGAATAATAATAATTTCTTTATTATTATTATTATTATTTGAATAATTCATGAATTTATTACATGTTATCTTGTAAACCTTTCTCCAACAATTTACCAAATCGATGTGCGTGAAAAAGTAGACGGAGAAAACTTGCCGTGTAGAGAGAGAATAGACTTTTTTGACAACTTTCCTACCAAATCATCCAACATATGTTTCACGAAGCCCATGTTCACAGCTGACAATTTGTAATGATCAATTTGAACAGGCGTGTTTTTATTTTAAGCAATTTTTACAACTCTGCAGTGAAAAATACTTTCAGGCATAATTAACATTGTTAAAATAGTCAAATTTCCACCTCTCCTCAAATTAAATTATTCTTCTCATTGAAGAAGAGAAAAATAAATACAATCGTCGGTATTTTTTTATTTCTACACAAAATTTAGTAAAAATTGAAATGTTTTTTTTTCAACTTTTGTTCAATTAAATAATAATGATTTGAAAAAAATGGCAATCATCACTGAGAAGTATTGGCCAATTATTAAAATATACTAGTAATATACTCATCATATTGAATTTCCATATTTTGAAAAAGTGTTATTCTGGTTATTCCAGTGAAAAATAGTCTGAAATTTTCAACTAGTGTGCTTGTTTGAAATTTTCAAATCAAATTTTACTCTTTACAACTTCAAAATTCCACTTCTTCTCCACCCCAAATCCACAAATCGGTCAAGATAAAAAGTAAACAATCTCACAATAGCGTAATAATTCTTCATAATTTAAAAATTTCAAAATCTCTTAATTACTTCAAGCTCTGTTTAAAGTAAGTCGACAAGTTTTTTTTTCTTCACAAACCCATCGATCATCGTGCTATTATTCAACGATGAGTTGCTGAAAACCCACTTATCACGTATTAAAACAGCAAATAATATGCTTCAAAAATTATTCATATTCAAGTACGATGAAACTACATATTTGAACAGCTTTTAAAATGCCAGTTTTTGCTGTGCACTGTTTACACAAATCACAATTCTGTCGTGCGCATTATTTGAGCATTGTTGAAGCTTAGTTAGAAAAAGGATAAAAGTATCATCAACAAATATTATTCAAATTCGTACAATTTTGAAATTTTACACGTACAATATGAAAAAGAATTTCACACCGTAGCTAGCAATCACTGTAGCGTATAATTTGTATAAATGTATTTAATCATACGATGCAAGCACGTGCATATTAATTGACACGTTGTAATTTCAGAACGTTCTTGCATTATTTATCACTTTAGCAAATTTATTAACATTTTAGCAATGACTGATTGTGACTGATATTTATCAAATAATTCACAATAACAATAATCTGCATCTATATAATAAAAATTCAAGAAAAAAAAAGAATTATTGTACATTTATTTACATTCTGAAATACATTTGCGTTCCACTTCAACTAGCTAATCATATGAATGCATGTACATAAATAAGTAAGCATGCGTTTATGTCTTCCAGTCTTCTAACCCATTAAAATTAACAAATAAAATAAAATAAAATTGTTCAGTATTTGATAATTTTTCACATATCCAATTATTCAAAAGATAAATAAAATAAATATGATAACTTGCTCAATGTGTATCTTCTTCTCATTAAATTACTCATTTTTGACACTACCTCAAACAGAATTGTATTTTTGAATTATTTTCTATTCATTTCTTCATTTGCATTTGCATTCGTTTCAGGATAAAAATGTAGAACATTGTGTTTATTATTTATTACATCGTTTTATATACTTCTGTCCCATTTTTACACCTGGTGCAATTAACAAATAGGACACTACTGAAGATCATACACTGCTTATAGTTAAATTACGAGATGCGTGTTTCATTTTTCATTTCCTAGCCGTTACATTTTCAACCTATAGCCTCTACAAAAACCTGGCAGAAAAAAAATATGTTGCTCATATTGGCCATAAAATTACTCTGACAATACTGATGAAATAAAAAAAAAATACAATGTCATCTTCAGTAAAAAAAATCAAAATCTATTCCTTTCGATCTGCATTTCTACCTCAAGTAGGTGATAATATTGTCAGTAAATACACAAATGATGCAATTTCACCGTACACAAACACGTCATTTAAAAAAGTGCACCATGTTCTTTATTTTTTAATAATTAAATATACATTCCAGACAAATAGTATATAACCTATTTATAAATTTTGTCCTATATTTTTTTACATTTCTCTCTAGCTGCAGTGCATTACTGTTCTCTCAATCTCTCTCAAGTCTCATCTACACCTTCATTCTATACGGCACTTTTATATTTGCCTAATTTTCAGATTACACGATGATAATGTTCAGAGGAAAACAAAAACAATCGACATATATGCTTGCAAATTATAAGCATGAGGATAATTTCATATTAGAATTGTATACTGCAACATCCTATAGTAAATGAAGAAGAATACAGAATAGCTCGCAATTTCTTTTAAATATCAGATAATAATTACATTCGATAATCACCATTTAAAATTTTAAGTGAACATGGTGTAATAGGAAAAAAAGGAACAGTAAAAATACATACAATATATTATTACTGTTGTTGTTATAGAGGAGGAGAAAAATTTAAACAGGTGAAAGTTGTCGGTTACGAATTATTGCTATTTTCCTAAGGATGAGGTCCATGCCTTCTTATAATATGACAACGAAGCTTCAATTGACACGATCTGAGCGGATGCCAAGCATTCGAATCGTAAATGTCCAAGGACAGCAAGGTCAGCAATAAGAAATCAATTACTGTTCTGACAATTAACGGCCAAGCAAACACACATATCACCACACCAAATGCAGAGGATATTGAAAATATATATATATATGTATAAGGATTTCATTTCGTAGGTTTTTTAATATAATTCTAGTGCAATAATTTATTATTATTATTATTAGTGATTATTTGTTAGCAGTAGTAGATAGTAGGGACGGGAATTCGGTGTTCAGCAGGAGGAGGAAAAGCGATTCTGACCCAAACAGCCCTGCCCGGACACGAACTTGTTCACACCAACAGAAGAAGCGGGTCATTGTTTAGAAATTGTGAATGGACGAAAGTACGAAAATTGTCATTGGAGCAAAAAAAAATCTCACCGGAAATTGTAGCAAATGATGGCAACAAAAGTAAAAAAGGGGACAATTCATCGGCAATGAATAGTTTTGGTCCGATAAAAAGTCGTCCCTAACAGCTCAAATGACGCTTAAACACGAAAGCCGATCTTTGTCCACGTTCAATTTGTCACGCCCACGCTTTCCTGCTAACTAACTAATAGCCAACTTCAAGGTCTCACGGTCGATTTGATCATGAATCATTTGAATCTTTCCATTGGCAAAGGTGAAATCATCATCTCTCAGTCAGTTCAGATGAAAGAAATTCTTTTCAAAAACACAAATTTATACTATGATGAATATTTTTAAAATAGCAGCAGTATAATGCATAAATTTCCCTTGTTCATTTTATCAAAAGGCATTACAACATTTTACATAATACACGTTGGTGTAAACTGAAATCAAATTATTAATCCATTATTCCGCTATCTATTATTTCACATGATGAAAAAGTTTAAAGGAGAAATTCATCTTCAATAAATAAATAAATAAATAAATTTAATTAATTAATAAGCTAAAAATTCAAACAGTAATTTTATTAACGTTTGAAAATTAAAATACCATCTTCTTTACAATGGAACGTTGATTTAAAATTACTCAAATACTGTAGAATAATAAGTCGCTTACTGTAGAAATTATTTCATCCTTCATCGTTAAATTGATTAATTTTAGCAATAGACAACATGACAGGACTGTTCTAGTAGTGATCACTTGAAATGATCAACAAACGAAACATTCTTGAACAATTCTAGCTGTAAATTCATTTAAATTTCTCATTATTTTGCGCAAAAAATTACACTCTGTAGTGAAAATTGCCAAAGAAAGATTACTAAACGTAAATTATGAGCAAATATAAAAACAACCAGCAAATGATAACATTGAGCAAATGAGAAAGTTGAATTAGTCACGAGAGGATGTAGATCAAAAAAAACACTGGAAAAATTATTTGTCATTGTCGCTCACAATCGCAATATATGTAGTGAAAATTTTACAACCAAGAACAAACGGTGGACGTTTTATCATTTATCATGGAAAATGCATTGAAATGCAATAAAATTGATATTGGGCATTTGTATTCGATAATAATGTAAAATGTTTTTCATTAGAAAAGAAGAATGACGCGTTGGAAACATTCGAATCATTGAAACGTTTATAACAATGTAAGATTTTGAAACAAATTTCTTTTCACCTTTGCAACTTAGCATATAATTCAAAATATGCGCATTGGAGAAAAAAAAATTTTTTTTTTTGAAAAATGAACTTCAATACTGGAACGTGAGAACTTGCAGAAATTGTTGTAATTGTACATGCATGTTGTTGTTGTTGTCGATTATATATATTCCTTTCAAAATTAACTACATTATGTGTAAAATGGTTGAAGATTTAACAAAGGTTTCAGATGTTAGACGAAATGCTAGTTAAATTGTTAATTCATTCGTTTCAAATAAGTCCACTTTTCCATACAGAGCCAATGGATTTAAATTTTACAACATTAATATAAAACATAGAAGATTTACGATTTTCTTCATTTACTTATTACTTGCTGAAAATATATATATACATTGAAAATTTTAAACAAACATCTATCGCATACAGATTGATAGTTTTTCAATTCTGAAGACAATTTTTCACACAACGAACTATGCTGCTTCAATTAAAAAATAAATAAGAAAACAAATTTCTTTACAAATAAAGGTAAAAAATTTGCATTGTACAATAATTATACCGTACTCAAGTGGGTGTAGGAAGTACGGACAATTTCACCATTTCACCAACAGCGATAAACATGCCACTCCTCCCATCCGTAGTGGAACAGTTTAAAAATTCCAACAAATTTACCTTTGTCAAGACAGAGAAAAGTGCCAATTTTGAATAAATAATGAAATAAATCAAAAAGTTTATCCATGTGAAAAATTTCTTGAACATAAAAAATCATATCATCATAGTGTATAAAACGACATATTGTAATTTCATATTTTTTCTTAAATCTATTCAATTAAAAATGTCGCTGTGCCTGTTTCAGGTGGCGGCAGAAGACATGCATGCCGCCTACGCTATGAAACCTGAAGTCGATGACGGCACGAGTGCAAAAGTGAAAGAGCAAAAAACCAATTCCAATTTTCCAGTTTCAACAGAGGAAATCATGGATACAAAACGTAAGTAATGCATTACACACATATTTCATTTTCGACCAACGCGATGTGGAAAATTTTTTTTTAAAACTACAGTCCACCATGATACATATATATATATAATGATCAGTTTCCAAAAGGACGGACCAAAATCTACTTCCTTAACCCCTTTACAAGTTGTATATGAATAAAGGACCAATTCATTGCCAATCAAATCAACAATCAGTAGAAATTCATCAATAATTAATTCAACTGCTCTTTCTCTCATTCGAGCAAAGCAGAGCAGCATGCAATTACTATCAGTAAATGAATGAACCACAGATCAGCAAAGAATATTCTTTACAAAAGAACATCAAATCACAGTCAGTACTCGTATCTAAATAAGCAAATAAATAAACCAATCTGGGTGTCATTGTATGTTGCTTAAACAATACATTTTTTCTATTTTTCATCATCTACTGAATACAGGTTCCGTTTGTAAAGATGAAATTAGTCATTTACAATTAAAATTATTCATTCATCTACGCATGAGTATGGTGATGCTCTAAATAAACAATTTAATTTCTCTTTCATTAATTGAAATGTGAAAAGCATATTTCCTATGCAAATTTATTCACACATAGAACCGACGGAGAAATGGTAAAGGAAAAATCTGCATGCTTCTGAATATCTGCAGTGAGATGAAATTAATTATTTTCAGTTAGCAATTCTTATTGTTGTTGTTGTTGTGTTGCTGTCATGTTGTTGAACAAATTAACCAGAACTGCAGGCCAGGAAGAGGTAACTTTTTTCATCAATTATTAAATTTCTACCAGTGAGCATTTTAAACCGACCTGCAAGCGACAGTGAGAAATATCCAAATGTACACATCGATCGTAGTAGTAGTAGTAGTAGGTAGGATCGTAGGAACCAGTCCATCAAACCATTTTCAGAACAATGAAAAATTGGACAACAACAGTGAATGAATTCACCAATCTCGACTGACCGGTCCTAGTGAAAATCGATCGAGCACAATAATCAAGCTAGCTAACTTTTAGCTAACGTTCTGTCATTATTCCTGATCCAGACAAAGATTAGGTGGAAACGTCCATTCTTTTCCGCATATTTAAATATTTCAATTTTTCGACGATTCAAAAGCAAATGATGGAATTTCTTTTCTTTTCTTTTTTCCCATATTTCAAATTATTTTCATTCAATATTTTCACACTGTAAATGGTAGATGTTCTTCTCTTCAAACAATTTCTGTGCAATTGCAATCGTCCGTGAATTTCTCACTGAAGCATGCAACCGTTATTATTCATAGTATTGAAATAGTAAAATAGCGTTGAAATGAATTAATAAAACGCTTCGTGAATATTCAAATGCACCATGCATTGTGAGTGGAATTAAAATAACTAATTTTCCCTTATCAAACAACTCGAGTAGTGATTATAAAATTTCTGCTCAAAAATTATCACCATTTGTTGAAAAATATGCATTTCACATGCACCATTCTGTACTGTCGAATGTTGTTGTCAATCATCATTATCAATAGCTTGCCGGAAAACTGACCACCCCACCAATATTCACCAGGGATGCAGAACTGTTTCACACGTTCTTTCCATTGAAATTAAACTCTTACAAACGAGCGAATAAATAAGAAATATAACACCTATGAAACATTACCAAAACGTACAGTTGAAATTACCAACAAACAGTTTGAAAAAAATCGGATGCCAATCTGAAGTTGATGATCAGTTTTATCAACGAAAGTGAGAGCAACGACGCTTGGCAAAATCAGTAACTAAGGCACATCACCACCACCACCAAAGCGACGTAATCGACACGCTGTGGCAACCAAGCATAAAGTACCGCTTCACTATATATATATATATGTATATTGCAGGCTCACTGCTACCCTCCTCGCACTACTTGCGTACGTACGCAACAGATCAAAACCCTTCTACAAATATTTTCCCTAATTTATGATAAACACTTTTCAAATATTACAATTTCTACAAACAAGGTATTTGCAATATATTTACATACGATACATGAATATTATTTTTCCGTTCGCTGTAATTGTTAAGTGTAAAAAGAACATTTTTTTCACCACGATTTTACAAAACTCTACAAACAGTAGTAATGTCCTGCTAAGATGTGTTGAACAATTTGAAATTTATTCAGTATGGATATTATTCAATTTGATACAATTCTTTACATTACTAAATGATTGATAAATTCATTTTCAACTTTTTGAAAAATAACAACATACAAAGAGACATCAATTATATCTTCAGAATTCTATTCATGAAAACAAAAATAGTAACAAAATTCTACCTTATATTTTTATAATGGGATTTTTCTTTCAAAAAGAGAATAATAAATTTCACATTTTCAAAGAGAGGCAAAAATGTCAAACATTTTTTGTCATCACACAGATAGGTGAATCAAACCAAGAAATGGATATGGTTTTACACTTGGTTCGCGTTTTCACTTCCGTTTTTCAAAACTGCTAATCGTAATAGCAGGGCCCCGATTAGCTTTGCAGTGGATTTGCTGCTTGTGTGGCACGCTGATTTCGTCGAATTATATATTAGAAGAGAAAAATTTATTTTTCCCACATTTTCTTCCTTCACTTTCATCCTTGTAATATAATTAATACATCACCCCTTCGAGAAACAACTACCAACTAACCTTTCGAATCGAGAAAAGCGAATCCGTATTATCTTTCTACATCTCAAAATATTAGCTATTTGCCCTTTTTCACAGAAATACTTGAAAACTTTCAATTTCGCACTTTCGACAACAAAACAATTCGAGTTAAAAAAAGTTTCATAAAAATATTTGCTTTTTTTGTTTGAAGGAAAGTTTATCCTGTAAGGTATAAAAGGAGTAGATATTTTAACAACAAAATGACATAGCGAAGCTGTTCTAGCTGGACAAAATTAGACAGGAGTCGATTACGCATTTTCTCTAGTACAATGACGTCAATTGATTTACAGTAAACCTTGACCAATGAGCTGATTCGATAGAGGTAGGCATGAGGCGTATATGGTCGTCACGATTGGTCAACAAAGCAAGCAGCATCCTTTTCCAGTTGGAACGCATCAATCATCATAAAACACTACTAAGCTTAGAACTGTGTTTTACCGCACAGTTGGAACAGAGTATTACAACCATTTATTATTATTAGTATTACTGTTGTTGTTGTTGTTGTTGTTGTTTGGTGCTGCTGCAGTTATTATTATTATTATTATTACAATTATTACTTCACTTCTCTATTACAACGATCGTCAGTCATTATTGATTGGATCAGAGATTTGTGGATTTTGAAAAGAAGAAAAAAAAAGAACAAAAAGAAAGATTTCATTCTTCGTTTCCTTTCTTTTCGCCTCTGTATAATTTGGTTATTTGTTTCGTTTGAACTTGCTTCCGGGTTGCTTGAAATATGAATTCGTTCTTGTTGAACGCCGCTGATTCCGCATCGACAACGTCGTCGACAAAATCATATTCAGCCATCATGGATTACGACCAATGCCGAAGTAAGTGATCAAGTCGACTTGGCTTTGCGTTTCAGCTTAGGAAGGGATGCGCTTGATTCAATTAGCCGATCACGGCCGCCCGCGTTCGGCGCTTGCTTAACAAGCGTTCACGCCGAGTCCATAACCGAATAAGCAAATCACGTTTTCGCGATAGCCACCGTTGGTCAATTGTTTTCAGCCTCCTAACGCGGCAGAAACACGACACGGCGCCTTCCGTTGCACCATTAATGACAATTGCCAGTTTCATTGCATTCATAATCATTGTTACCGCCGACATCCGCCGGCCATTAACACTTGACAAATTGTCTCGTCGCGGGTCAATTTATTTTCACCCCAACGCACCCATTCGATTTTTAAAATAAAAAAGAACACATTACACATTCATCGCCTTGTATTAGATTTTCTTTTCGCACACGCGAGCGCACCGAGAAAAATACAGACAAATCTAGTGACATTGTATTTTACACATTCATTTATTTATTTGTTTGTTTGTCTGTTTGCCTGCTTGCTTGTTTGTTTGCTTGCCGTTTTGTTCGCCTAAACTTAATTTTCATGCTACGATTGCCAACTTCAACATCTGCATCCACCTCTGATCATAGTGTCGATTTCAGATCTAGTTGGATAACTTTCGGTAAGCGCTTTACAAATATAATCAACACTTTATCAACCAATAATCAACATTGAACCGAATCGTAGTGTAATAATTTGAAAAAAAACACGACATATCTTCAGTAAATACATAAATAAATAAATATATATATATATACATCTTGTAAAACTGACAGTAATATGTGCGTGTAGAGTTGCTGAAGTATGTAGTGACTGTTGTTGTTGAAGAGGAGGTTTGATTTCAAGTCATTTTTGTTCTCTCAAAAACTTTCTCGTTCTGCTTAACAAAACCTATATAATGTCAGAAAGGAGACTGAAATAGAAAATTTTTTCTTTTTTTTTCATATTTTCCCCTTTCGTTTAACTGTTGCAAATGTATATAAATACAGCGCAGGCGGCTATTTTTCTCAACTACAAATAGAATAAAATCCGTCCCGCTTGACAAGATCTTAACAAAAACGAAAGCAAATGAAAAAATGCTTCTCCTTTTGACAAAAAAAACTTCTTTCTATAAAATAGCCAGTCGAACTGCTTGTTTTTACATCTGCTTGCTATAGTTGTTAATTTTAATATTGCAGGTCACACCGGTGTCAATCAGCTCGGTGGGGTGTTCGTCAACGGCAGACCTTTGCCGGATCATATCCGCCAAAGAATCGTCGAATTAGCCAAGTCAGGAGTCCGCCCATGCGACATCTCGCGGCAGCTTCGTGTTTCGCACGGTTGTGTTTCCAAGATTCTCGGGAGGTAAGGATGACAGTATTTTTTTCTCTTTGACTTTTGCCGATGACAAACAGCCCCATTGAACCGACGGACAACGTGCATGCAATATAATAGCTGGCAAATAATAAATGGCGCGCAAATTGCTAACAACGACAAGCCACTTGCTGACAGATGCGGCCACTTTCGACCGAGCTCTCTTAGCTGACCGACCACCCAGCTAGTGGGAAAAATGAACGTTCTTTCTTAACAAATTTGTTGCAAACACAACAATTCCAAAATGCCAGATGTATCTTTGAATCGTTGAAAATTGATTTTCTTTTTCCAAAAATTTTTGCCAAAAAAATGTTCGTTCTCACACAAAAAACACGAGAAATTAAAACAGTAAGCACAGCGACGACACACAATTCAATGGAAAGCACAAAGTTTTCACTTCAATAATAATAATAATAATCGGCATTCTGCTGACTTTAATTTAATTCACTTAAGTGTTTGAAACGCAAATTGCAAATCGCAAAGGGACCCATTTTCACTACTATTAATCTTCACCAACCCGCTGCCAATAGCCAACATGGATGCAAAATTCTCTTTCAAAGAAAGAGTGGAACAACAAGATAAAAAAACAAACAAATAAATAAATAACTTTCTCTCAGGTTTCATCTACATGTAGCTTTGCTCCTTCCCTTGCATTTTAGAAATCATATTATTTTTTCTGTTCAGATAGAAGATATGTCACAAAGTTAGCTTCAGGCTTTTAATCGAAATGTAAAACGACGACGGCCCTCTCTCTCGCTCTCTATCTCTGTATGCTTAAAGGCAATACAGCATGCGTTTCACGTTTTTCATTCATTGCATATTCGACGATCGTTGAAAATATCAATGTCGTCGCAAATCGTACATCGTTTAGGGTCATTTGCACTGTCCACGCATCCAATTCTGTTGGTAAACAAGCTGCCAGTGTAACACTTGTTCCCTTTCTAAGCGCAATTGTAGTCGGTTCAAGGAGGACCTTTGTCAATTGTCAATAAATGCGCAATGAAAAGCGACCAGAAGCAGAGCAATGCATCCCTTGGGTGTTTTACAAAAACTGATCTCTTGCCAGATGCTGTTGTCAATTTGCTTTCACAACCCATAATCACATAACATTACAAAGTACTTATTGTGTACCGAAGTTATTTTTCTTTTCTTTGATATGTATATATAAAGGTTTCCTTCTGTTAAAAATTTCACTTCTGACGTAACCAATAGTCAAATTAGAATAAAATTCACATTAAATAGAAGAAACAAAATGTGAAAAGTGAAGTGATAGGTTGAAGGAAATATCAGAGGCTGAGTCTGGACTGGATTGGATTTCGAGTGATTCGACCTCGACCCAGGGTGACCAGAAGCAACAGTTGGTCAGCTGTGCAGTGTTACCGACTCTCGGCAGCTTTAATGTGGTTCTCGCCGACGTTAACCCCCCGCTTGGTGAAAACAACAGAACAATTGTTGACGGTCGTTTGCTTGGACTGCTTGCTTTTCCGCCTCTGCAGTTCAGTCTCATTCGACTATCTTTGCTTTGCTCAATGACCGGCCGTCATTTGCACTGAAAAGCAGTCGATTGACAACAATGCGCTTTTGCCGCCGCAATCAGTTTAATTGAAACACTACGAAACCCCCCCCCCCCATCCGCCTCCCCCTAATCACCCACTACAGTATCGACATAATGAGCAGGCGGTGACCGGCCAACTCGACTAACTTACAGTACGTTAACAAAATGGCAAACATCGAATGATGAATGATGAATCCCGCAGGGTGAAAATGGTCTCTTCTACCGCGAGCCCAGCTGGACAACGATATCACGCTGCTGGTCAAGTACTACAAGTCAACAGATGCTTGACCGGGGAAACAAAATTCAACTATCTATTATGAAGTTTAAAAGAAATTGAAAAAGAAATGGAAAAACAAAACAATTGACAATGCAATTTCATGTATTATTTGTACATTCGAATATAAATGCAAAACAATCAATCATTCATTCATGCTATATAAAATATTATTATTATTATTATTAATTTCAGATTTTATGAAACCGGCTCGATCAAGCCAGGCGTGATTGGTGGTTCGAAACCGAAAGTGGCAACGAACAAAGTAGTTGGGGCTATTGCAAATTACAAAAAACAAAATCCGACAATGTTCGCTTGGGAAATTCGCGATCGGCTACTAGCGGACGGTATATGCGATCATGACAACGTGCCAAGCGTGAGCAGTATTAATCGAATTGTGCGCAATAAAACTGCCGAAAAGACGACCACCAATCGTCAGACCAATGATTCGTCATCCGGTGCAAGCCAAACCAACCCGATGAAAACAGCCCGTGACCATGGAACGACCAACGTACGACCCGAGAACGGTCATTCGACAAGCACGGTCACCAACGCTGCTAGCACCCAGGCACAACAGCACCGAGCTCTGATAAGATCCGCCACCGTCGCTGCGGCCGGCAATGGAGCCACCACAATCCCGGTTGGACCCACGCCGACTTACGTGATGAGCTATGCACCTCAATCCACTCAGGATATTATACATTCTCGCATCGGACCCTATTCAATCAACGGACTACTTGGTATTGAATCTCAGGCATTGGTGGCGTCGGTGGCCAAAAATAATTCAGGTATCAACAAACCACGATATATTTTCAGTAAATACATAAATCTTGCAAAACTGACAGTAATATGTGTGCGTACCAGTTGCTGATGTATGTGGTGAGATAATAATAACTTCATTTTTTCAGATATGAAAACTCAATCGGCTTTTCGTTGCGCTGCTTCAAACGATCAAAATGCAGTAAATTTGAAAAAAAATTTTTCACTTGCAAAAGAAAAAAAAACTAAATTATACGTATTGTCTTGTTTTTTTTGAATTATACAGAGAAATTATTCCATTTCAGGCTTGGATGAACCGCGTTAAATTGGAAAATCCCTACGCAACAGTTGCCGCAGATATTGGCGCTTTGCTAACAGCCGGAAGCAACACCACTCTTTTCCCCACCGGCTGCATGACAGCCACACCATACGGAGATCATTTCAACTTGATGGCGCCGCCGCAAACGGCAGGCATCTGTGACGGTAAAGGACTCAATGGTACCAACATCCCGGCTACACCCGCACAACGAACCTCAGGTAAAAATCATTTTTTCTTTTTGTTTTCCAATACTCAATCATCATAAAATGTCGTCTTTTCCTCTGATTTTTCCATTGAAAACTTATAATTGAAAAAATCAATTTAAAAAAATATAAATTAATTTTTTTTTCTTAAATTTTTTCATTCCATTTCAACTGAGAATCATATTGTCAGCTTTTGAAAAATCAGAATCCTTTGTTTTTTCCATTATTTACATATTAGATGAGAAGAAGAAATGACGGGTTTTCGTTTCTTAATGAGCAGCATTTAGAGAAAAGCAGATACAGATTATACTATTATTATTCAGAAAGAAATAATCATTTGTCATCAGATTTAGTCAAGCGAAACAATCATTTCCAACACAAGCTGAAGAAAGCGAATTAATGACTTGATTAATGAATAATATAAATAACAACATCTGCTACAATTACGTTATACACGTTGAATCAAACAAACACAATTGGTGAATGAGATGATGTACGTCAAAATAAGATAGAGTTTTTGCATAAAAAAAACCTATTAATCTTTTTTCTTTTCTGAAATTCAAATAAGTTGGGTGTGGCCTTAAAAAGAGGGGAAAAAAAGGAAAAACTGCAGCAGCATTTTCACTTTTTTTTATTTTGTCAGACGCATATTTAAATTATATAAAAGCTAGTGACCAATCAGGCCAATGTCAATGTCGAAAAAAGCTTCCGGCTCTTCGCGCATCATGCGTACTACAATGCATTTGTTGGAAAGGAGCGCGCACCAGCATTGTTAAATCGACCCCCAGCGTTTCCTGTTCATTGTTATTCACGGTCGAAACGGGTGTCATTTTGAAATTGAACCGAAAAAGGTGACAACCAGTTGTTCAACAGACAAGCAAGAAAAAGCAGCAGCAAGCTTTATTAATAATAATCGTTTCAATTTGAAATTCAAAAATAAAAAGTAAATAAATAAATATTAAAGAAAAAAAACTAGGTCAGATGCGTCACCATCATTAGTAGCAACAAAAAGGTGTTCAACAGGGACGATTGGTGATTATTGAATTTTCTCGACGCGCAATGGCCGGATGTTTAAATAGGAAAATATTCCTTCTCCCGTTGATCGACGAACAATCAAAAACGCAATTAACCTGCTACCTATACAATAATGACAAATAGCCGATACTTTGTGCCGCATAAAATGCTAAACTAAATCAATTCAACTTTTTCCCATTGCCTACAGATCACAAAACACAAATGTCGCCATTCATTTCTCCTTCTCACTCTCGTCATTCAATTTCGCAAACTTTTACAACATTTTCAAACCAGTTTTCTTCCTATTCTGATATACCTCATTTTTCACTTTTAATACAGTACGTTTAATTTATCAATTTTTCAAAATGATTTTCTGTAACATTGCAACTCAGTTTTTGAAAATAATTTCACACAAAAAACTATATATCATTTTTGAAATCTAATCCGTTTCCTCAAAAGGCGAATTCTGACTGTACAACGTGATACGCGCAAGATGCAATTAAGAGAAACATTTGGAAAATACCACACACACACACACACACACACACACACACACATTTAACGTCAAATGAGCCACCATTGCATTTAAAATTTCAGTATCAATGCACACATCAATAATCAGTATTCATTAATCAACGTACACTTAATTTTATGCCACGTAATAAGTGTGAAAAATTAATTACTACCGTATCACTTGTAATTCATTTTTTCCAATTCACTTCTCAACTTTAGAACTGCACTTATGAATCATCAGCTAATAGAAAACCTCTTTCCACTATTCAAAGTTCCGTTCTAAGTATACACGACTAATGAAATATTGCCTCTAGTGAATAATTTGAATTTCAAATTTTCGTAATTGAACATAGAATTCTGAATTATATTGCCAACCAATTTGTTAATTCAAACTTCAACCATGCACGATATAAAATTCGTACCTGTAATTCGTTTCAAATGAATTGTAGTCGATTGTTTGTTAATCATTCTTCGTTGACATTTGCTTTTTGTTGATCCTCTCTTTCATCGAAATATTGTCGTCAGATAAAACAGCGTGTAACGGTCTATTTCCATATCAATTCTGTACTTTCTACTGGAAAACAGTCAACGCATTTCATGGGTGTAAATTTTATTTTTTTTTCAATAAAACTATTACCTAACAAAGTTGCCAAGTTGTAATTTCAAGTATTGAAAAATCAATTTGACAACATTATTCCAATATCTACTTAATATTTTCCATGCTGTTCATACAGTAAACAGTAATGAAGTAACATAGTATGCAAATTTTTTAAACAAGTAATAAAAATTGTTAAAAAAAATTTCATTGTCGAATTTATTTGTAAAAATTAAACAGTTCATTTGTAAAAATTTAGGTGAAATATTGTCATCTTCGAACACTGGTCCCGGATTTATCATTCCATCGCCAGCGGAAAACGTCGCAAAGTCCGACAAAAGTTGCAATGCAAGACCTGGCACAATGTTGAACACGTCCCGGATGACAATATCGCCTTTCGCTCCGTATCCTTGTGTGCCGCCGGCGAGTATGACGGCCGCAGGCTTGGTTGGAGCGTTTCCCGGTGATTATTACAACAGTTATGGATCGTTGCCGAACAACTGCTGGTCACCAAATGTGCCCACTGGATGCAGTTCACTGATTCGTGAGAACATTTTCTTCATCTCTTGTTAGTTAAATGGGGGGAAAATGGAATTTTGATGAATGCTCATTTTTCAGCCAATCCAGCATATTACGCAAGCAACGCAAATTGAATGCGAAACTGTACATCACATCAACACCAACAATGAGCTGTCAAGCAGTGTTTCAAGTTTACTATCAAACCCACTTGAACGATCCTGGCGCTTTTGTATATTTCTTTCCGATTTTTTTCGCGATGATCTCTTCGTAGTTCATTAAAACACAGAGCTCAGTAGCGCTGAAAAATATGGCATCTTCGATTCGCGAAAAAAAGCATCTCGTTACCTCTTCTATTTTGTTCGTTCGCAATTTATAAGTAAAATTCGTTCATTACGTCACGTGCAGTGAGTGGTGCGTTCGTGAAATAGAAAATAGCCAACAGTTGGAAATATTTATCAAAAATCATCTATCCTTCAAGTAACAAACAACAAAAACAATCACACTACAGAGACACAAAATACCAACAGCAATGGAACGTTTGTTGTTATCCAACATTTGTGAAAATTCTGAATCATCGTACATCTTGGACTCACCTTTCACAAAATTTTCTGCTATCAAATTTCTAATTTGTTCCATCTTTTCCGAAATTGATTCAATTTGTGTTTGAATTTTTGTTGAAATCAAATCTCGAATTTCATCAACATCGGCACATGCAGACATTTTTATCATCCCAGCAGAGCTGTTAGCCTAAAAATCTAAAATTAATTAATAACAATAACAAATTTGAGCATTGTTTTAAAACAAAAAAAGCAACATTAAAAATTCATCTTGAAAATCAGAAATCAAACACTGTAATACATAAATATTCTTACCGTGTTGGATCGAGCTAAAGCGAGATAGGCGCGCAGTTCGGCCAGCAGCTGCTGCTGAATTTCTGACGAATCAAGGCTGTTGGTCGTGACGATTCGTTTCAACTCTACCATTCTTCGTTGATTGTTCACCGTAGTTCCAATAATACCGACCAGCGCCCCAAAAGCCGAACCGATAATTGACCAGTATTTTGTTCGTTCACTTTTCTGGCGCTCTTTTTCGTGGCTTTCTCGAAGACTTGCCGACAGCAGGCTGAAAGCTTCCCTTTCGTTTGCCTCGATGTTGTGGAATTCATCGATCAGTTGTTTTTCTTGTTTCAAAAACGTGTGCTCATCGGTCAATAGCTGTAAATAGCGATCATCCGCACGAGAAGTCTTCTCAAGTGTTAATTGTAATTGTTTACGCTTCTCTTGCAGCTCGTGAATACGTATCTGATTCTCTCTGCGTTGTTTCTGCATTTCGATGAAAACCTTTTCAGCCTGAAATTCAAATCCGTATATATTTTTCAACTTTGCTAAATGGAATTTCCATTCAGCATTATTCAGTTCTTTTGGATGAGAAAAAAAACGTCTAATACAACACTTCAATGTTGCTTACAACAGAGTTGCAACGCAATCTAAGGGGGGAAATTTGTAACAAATGAACAGAATAAAAATATAATACTACTCACTTCGAGAACTTTCTGTTGCGCAGATCGCACTTCCGTTAACCCGATGAAATTTTCATACTGTCGAATCACACTTTCCAGTTTCGAGTATAGAATATTAAAAGCCTTTTTTCTGACAGTCGTTTTCAACATTCGTCTCAGGTTCGCGCTCTATTCATATTAAGAACAAATCAAATAATAATGCAATTATACATTCGTCAAAAATTACAACCACTACGAGCTATTCTATTTTTACCAATTACAAAAATTTCTCTATATTTTACTTTTACTTTAAACTATTTAAAGAAATGAAGTATATTTCAAAAATTAATCAAACATCGCATGATCAAGTAGGTAAAAAGACAAGTCTAAAATTTACATAAAAGTAAAAGAACCAAATAAAGAACATCTCTACCTTCAATTAAAAATAGTTTCCAAAGCTGAATTAAAAGTGAAGCAAATTTGAACTAATACGTAAGTAAAAAATTACAAACTCTTAACAAACACTATAAATGAGAATGCTCGGGGTAGCCTTACTTTGTCCGCTCCCGTTTTGTCCCAATTTTTCTCATTGGCTGATCACTTATATTCTCATTATCAATGAATTAATATCAATTTGAAATCAACTTTGTAATAAAATTTTAAATTGAGCACGTTCAAAGTAAAAAACAAATTCATACATTTTTATTTTATACAAATTTAGCATTGCTTGCTGATTAACTTTTTGAAAAGAGAAAGTTTAAATGTTCATTAAAAGAACCTTTGCATCACTCAAATATTACGGTAGAATGCGCTAGTTTGATCTATTTTAGAATAACACTGGCGAATATCGTCGAATTTCAATAAAAGTTATTTAATGATGACTACGCAGAAAGCTTTTTCCGATCAAGAAGCACTGAATGGTTTCTACGAGCTTTACGAAACTATTGGCAGCGGTTTGAAAAAAGGATTTATTTTGTTTTATTTAGCTTACGTAGTAATTTTTCCAAACTAGGTGGTTTCGCCAAAGTAAAGCGTGGCGTGCACGTTCTCACTGGTGGATCTGTGGCTATAAAAATCATGGACAAGAAAGCTCTTAAGGTTCTTTTCCACTTTCAAAATAATTTAAATTTACACACGAAAAAAAACAAGACTCATGATTAGAATGGAATTATAATTCTTGAAAATAGCAGAATTTTTTAAATTATCAAACTGACTGTTACAGTTCTTGTTTTATTCTTTAGAAAGATCTACCAAGAGTTCAAACAGAAATAAACGCTTTGAAACACCTCTGCCATCAGAATATCGGTCGTCTGTATGAAGTGATCGAAACGGAGCGAAAATACTTTCTAGTTCTTGAAGTGCGTGGATGATATGATAATTGCATAGACGTGTATTAGTTTTTTTTCACTTTCACTTTTCAACTTCAGTATTGCACTGGTGGTGAACTGTTCGATTATATTGTAAAAAAAGATGGACTACCTGAGCCCGAAGCTCGGCACTTTTTTAGACAAATTGTCGCAGCGGTTGTTTTCGTTCATGAACAAGGCTTTGCTCATCGAGATCTTAAACCCGTATAAAGCTTTCTCATGTTTCCTTTTTTTCATATAAATGGACACGTTTATTACTGACAATTTTAGGAAAATCTGTTATTGACTGATGACCTGCGTTTGAAACTTATCGACTTCGGACTATGTGCAAAGCCAGAGGTATAATTTTTTCTTACTTTCCTATTCATCTTTTATGCAATGCAATCGAAATACTTAATAATGTAATCTCAGCTTTTATTTTATTAACAACTTCAGTATGGCCTGCAAGACGCTTTGAACACTTGCTGCGGCAGTCCTGCATATGCTGCCCCGGAAATCATTTCTGGAAAAGCATACTATGGGAATGAGGTAAATTTTACATCATTAAATTTCCATAAATAAATATTTGAAAAAACAAAGTACATATTTTTATTATTAACAATGTACAAGTGGTCAGTAAAATCAATAACGCTAATTTCATTTAAAGACTGATGTATGGTCGATGGGCGTTTTATTGTACACTTTGCTTTGTGGATGTTTGCCATTTGATGACGACAATATTACAGCAATGTATAGAAAGATACAGGCAAATATTATTATACCACTATTTCCTTACTTGATGACATATAAATCCTTATTTCCTTTCTGCAGTCGGGTCAGTACAAAGAACCAACAGACGTATCTTCTAATGCCGTGAATTTGCTCCGTTGCATGCTGCAAAAAGATCCGGCGAAACGTATCAAAGCGAAAGAACTGCTCACACATCCTTGGGTAGTTGGGGACTACAGGCAGAGTATCAAATGGCAAAGTATTTACCAAGTAAAATACTTTTTTCATTTTGTTTTCTCACCAACTGTTTAACTTTAATGAATCTGCATGACCGACTTTTTATCAAAATGGGCGGCAATTTTTAAATTTAAGTATAATTAGGCACAGATTTTCTAACTGTTTTAATTTAATTTATATTTGAATTTTTTCCATTGCATGATTTACATTTGCAATGAATTTTTACACTGCCGCATGATACTTTTTTAACTCAGCCTGGAATTATCGATCATGACTGTGCGATGGAAATAGCTGTTCGCGAAGGTACCACTCTGGAATCGATAGTTCAACGGTTGCAAAACGTAAGAATATACTTCAGTTCAATTTTCTAATTCTTCAAAAGACAAAGAAAGATCTGTTTTTTATAATTACAGTGGAATTATGATTACATCACTTCAACGTATTTGATACTACTTGATCATAAGAGGAAAAAACTTCCGATAAAGCTGCCTCCAAAACCAGGTGCTGTGAACAAACTTAATGTAAGATGGAGTGGAGCAGAGAATGAGAAAAAACATTTAAAGAAGAAATAATTATAGACTTCTACGCGTTTACAGCTTATTACCTCGCCAACTATACACGCTTCTTTGGAGTCTATGTTGGATGAACCAAATGACGAAGAAATTTTGGAACGCTTGCAAAATGAGAAAAGTCCAAAACCGCAAGTACTTGATACTTTACATCTTGAGAACGAAGCACCGAAAGATGTATATATTACCTACCTATTTGTGATTATCATTCGCTTAAACAGTACATTTCTTTTTTGAAGGATGATTCCTATCACACGGCAATCGGTAGTGGTCTTGTATTTCTACCTCCATTGCCAAGTGATGCGAGAGCGCCATGCAAAATCGGTGAAAGAGCAAGTGATTTAGTTAAAGCATTGAAAATTCGTGATGATGGAAAGAATATTGTCGACGATTCTAAATACACCGTGCGACCGAACAGCATATACGTAACGCCAGCTGGGAAAATAAGTAATCCCAACAACGATGAAAAAAGGACAAAACTAATAACTATAACAAGGATAATAATAAAGATAAAATATATATATATTACGAATTACAAATCATGTTATTTATGTATTATTTTCAGTGAATCGTAAAATACTGACACCACTTCAACAAACCACACCCAGTGGAATATCATCATTGGATACCCCGTTTAGCGCTCAACTGAGGTACATAAATTTAAAATAAATCAACCAAATTGTTTTTACTGTTCTGATCATAGGAACATGAACAAAGATACTACACCAAGAGAGAATGTGACACCTTTATCAGCACATACACCTAGAAGCCGAAAACGTACAACTCCACAGGTAGCGAAACGAATGTTCACCAGTGTAGAACGAAAAGTGGATCGAATGATCAATCTACTGACTCCAAAACGAGCAAGACTTCAAGAAATGCCCGCAAAGCTTGCAAAATCGAGAGCATGTTATTTTTTATCTTCAGCAATAATCACTTTCATCTACTACCAATATATTTATGCGAAATTTCAGGTTTCTACAAACGTGTCGGTTTCAGCGTCTAAAAGTCCAGAAGAAGTTATCAATACACTAATTAATGTATTTCAGTCGAAAGGTATCGTTTGTAAAAGAAATGGGTAAGCGAAAATTTACAATCATCTTTAACCTTCTCTAACCAATTTTTGGATATGTTCCAGATGGACTGTGAAAGGAAAATCAACCGATGCCAACGGTAAAGTGGTGTTGACTGTTGTATTTGAAATCGTCTACATAAGTCATTTGAATATGGTCGGCGTGAAACGCAAACGCCTGAACGGTGATGCTTGGATGTACAAGCGTGTCTGTGAAGATGTTATGAATTCTGCTAGTATTTAACTTCAGAACTGTTAAATCAATTAATTGTTTTAAATTTGACAATCGTTATTTACAGATACTTTTAAATGATCCGTTTCAGCATTGAACACAATTTGAAAAATTGTTTTTATATAAAGCACTTGCATTTGGATATTCGCTTGAAAATTCACATTTTACCAAACCATACGCATTTTTAAATTAAACAATAAATTTTAGCTTATTAAAAAGAAAATCAAAGCACAGATCTGAGTATATGGAAAAAAACTTAAGTCATTTTGTATGAAAACAATTCAGATGTAGGAAAAAATACTCAAAAAAGCATGTAACATACCAGGGGTAGGATAAACTGGATACCATGGACAAATGAACAAGACTGAAAAAGTTAATACTGTACTAAAATAATTAAATAATTCAAGTTTAACTTACAGTATACTGTTCTTAAAGTACATTTGCACAAATTTAAGAAATTTGGTTTTATTTTTAAGAAGGGTTATGATTATATTGCAAATAATGCATACTGCTTCACTGCTTGAGTATGTTTCTGCTATTTGACAAAACTTCACCGCTAGGACAATCCCCTTGCTGAAAACGCAATTTGATTGGGCAAATCTGATCTTCCGTTTCACCTTCAAATCTGCAAGGTCTTTTTTGTCATTCTTCTCTCTGGCTTTTGTCTATGCGGTGTTCATTTGACGCTGATCACCGCTTGTGTTATTTCACTCATATACGTCAATTTTCTAAATATAATATTCTGCGATTAGAATTATTACACATTACAAGAGAATGATGAGCTTTTGGAAGCAGTTGGAAGAAAATTGTCTCGACTGACCAGCTACGACGCACAAAAGCGGTTGGATCATTGCTCTAAACGTGGAGAACCAGTAACAATGCAGTTTTAGAGGACAGGTAATGATTTTTACACGTTATATACACTTTTATTTTTCTGCAGCAGTTTATTTTGAAAAATAATTTTTTTCACTTCCAAGATATGACATTTTTTTCTATTTTACCATCGACAGATACACTAGTTCTACGGTGAATGTGAATTTCATTGACACACAGTTATTAGTTCTTGTTTGTTTCTTTGATTTTAATAAATTATTGTTTCGCTTTCAGAATGGGTTGAAATGTTCAAATAAATGAAATCCAACAGAAGCTTATAATTAATGATTAACGGGAAAGCTGAATATTGGTGCCTGTTTACTGTCATTGTTGCCCATTATTCCGCAGTGGGTTATTCTCTGTAGCGCAAAACTTCATTTTTGCCATGCCCCGATCCTATTACTGCGCACTAGCTTATTTTCTGTAGTCCAGAAACTTTGCATAATACATTGCATCCCTTACTCCGCAGTGGGTTATTTTCTTTGACGCAGCAATTCATTTTTATCTTGCACCGCGCAATTACTCCGCAGCCACTTATTTTTGGTGACGCAATAATTTTGCATAAAGCACTGCGCCCATTACTCAGCAGCGGGTGATTTACCATGGCGCAGCAATTTAGTTCCATCATGCACCGCGACCATTACTCCGCGGCGGCTTATTTTCTCCATTACACAACTTTTTATTTTATTGTGCACCGCTGTGTATCTGTCAATGCGCAACGCTGTGAACGTCAGGCTATGATTATTATTGTAATCTCATGTTTTAATTTTTTCAAACTTTATTTTTGAATGAACATTACCGTTAATAAAGCATTTTTTAATTTTATTTCAATCCAGAGTTTCTACAAAAAAGAAATATGAAAGACTACAGCAGCTTTTGTATCCGTCGACAGCGATCATTCATTGATGGTTGATTCATGTTGGTTCATATGTGATAAACGTGTGCTGTTCGAACAAGTGTTGCAATTGATGAAAGTCCAGATACATCCATGAAAGAAATTTCATATCTTTCATTTTTCCTTTATGAATATAATTCAAGCAATTCAGTAAAGCTACACACAAGCAGAAGATGGACCGAATCATGCGAAAATTTATGTGAGTTGAAAATTTCTTAAATATATGTTGTAATTGATTGAAATTATAATTAATCATTGAGATTATAATTTCTTAACATAATCGAGTAATAGAATGTTTATAATTATTGTAATTCCGCCTTTGAATTCAGTACCTTAATTTCAAATTGTTTGAAATATTTTTGAAAGAGATTGAAAAATATTTTTTCAAAAGAAAGATTGCATTTAGGCTAGGGAGAATAGCACTGCGTGCGGGTTGTTTTTCAATTATGCAAATCAATTTTCTAAGAAACACCAGTGTTATCAGTAACTGAGTGCTTGGTCATTGCTTGCTGACGTGCAAACTAGTTCACAGTCGCGCTAGATAATGTTCAACGTGTGAGTTTCATTTGAAGCTAATGGTGTGCGGAAACAGTGGAATGCTGTGGACACAACACCACACTAAAAGCAATATATATTCACTTTGTGAATGGAATCTAAGTAATTAAATGACACTACACAAACAGAAGATGGATCCCATCTATACGATGGCATTTAGTTTGGTAAGTTGCGTATTTTCTACATATATTGCAAACAATTCGAATTGTAAGTTACAGCAGATATTTACATTGCAGTTTCCTTATGTAAACGAATAACATAATATTTATAATTTTTGAACTATGTCCTTTACGATATTTTATAGTTGTAGCAGTATATCATAAATATTATAAATGTAAATTGTTCCAATAATGTACGTTGCTGGGCATGCTAATATTAATTTTTTCAAATCCAACTTTTCAAAAGAGATAGTAAATTTGTTTTACAAAAGAAATTTAATACAAAGAGCAGGTATGTTGTGGTTTTGCTAGATCGAATGACACTACATGAGGGTTGTTTTTCAATTATGCAAATGAATTTTTCTTGTAACGCTAATGTTATCAATAACAGAGCGCTTTCCGTTTGCTTTGTGACGTGGCTATTTGCTAATGTACAATTAAAACAAACTGAAACTCATTTCGTATTTCCGTTGGTTTTTGAGCATTTTCTTGTATTTATATGTATTGTAATCACTTTATATTGTATTTTTAAAAGTTAGATCGTCAGCGAGGCATTAGATGAATTATATTTTTTGTCTGATTTATTTTGTCAGTTCGCGCAGTTAGTGTGCTAATATTTTGGAGAAAAGATTCTGCGATGAGATTGTTTATGCAGATCACTTTTGAATTTTCAAATCTCAAATTCAGATATGCGTAGGTGTGTTTTGTTTATGTCAATATTTTTGTTATGGCGATTTTTGTCAGAAAGTTTATATTTTGACTGAATTTGACTTTGACTAAATGTCAAGGTCATTTGTGAATTTTCATATAGTTCTCATTGGTAGAATGTGACAGTGCCTTTCTTCTGTTCGTATTATATCTCGGCACAGGTCACAATTTATCTTCACCAAAAAGTTGTAATACACTAAAAACCGGTTTATAGCGCAACACTATGCAAATAACGATTTCTATAAAGGTGCCGTGTCATCAGTAAGGGTGCGTTTTTTTCTTTCACTTACGTGGCAATTGGTAGCGTTGCGAAACGTTCTCTGAGTTCATTGTGGCGTTAAGTTGCCGCTGAAGTGTGTTTTCGAATTATTGAAAAATATTCCACTTTTCTAATTGTGTCAGAAATTTTAAATAATTAACTTTTAATTGAAAAGATGTTACTTATTACATTTGTTGCAACTCTACTTTGTGATAAAGTGAGAACAGTTTTGATTTAATATCATTTTTGCAGGTAAAATTAATGAATCAAAGAAAAAGTGAAAATGCGGATAACACGAAGCAGAACCAGAGAAGGCCAGAGGTAAATGCGATTTCTTGTGTGTGATGATTCTGTGAGACAGGGCTTAGCATAATTAGAAAGTGTGAAGGTATTCCTTAGTTTATTTGAATAATTTAAGTTTGTAATATATAATATATAAATAAGATGTTTTTCACTGTAAAACTGTACATTTGATTTTTCATATTATGTTACGATTTGGTTAGATTTGATTTTGTTTGGTTAGTTTTGGCAAAGCAACAAAATAATTTGTCAATTTTCTTGTTATGGCGTTTTTCCACAGGTAGTTTATATTTTGACTGAATTTGAAATACCAAGGTCATTTCTGAATTTTTGAATAGTGAATTAACTGTGCATTTGAACTCCTTCTCCAAGAAAATTGAAATGAATTCCATTTAATATTGCGCATTTGATGTATTAACGATTCGCTTTGCATTAATTTTCAATGTTCCTAATTTCTCAGCTTTAGGTTAGAATCACTTCCTCATCTTGAAAGTTTTCCAATCCACTAAAACTGATTTCTAGCGCTGCATTATGCAAATAACGATCAATAAAAAATTGCATGATCATCAGTGACTATGAACTTGTCTGTTTGACTTACGTGGCAAGTGGCAAAGTTGTCAAACGTTCTCTGTTTCTGTTTTGTCGTTAAGTAATTCCATTTTAATCCATGTTACTATTTCTTGAAAGTGTATATTCAATCATATTATGCTAGCGGTATCTTTAACTAAAATGATTTATTTCATCTGTTTAAAAATACTTTCTGCAGTATTTCAATTTTGCTAAGTGATAAAACGAGAAAATCTTAGATACAACATTTAGTATTCTTGCAGATACGACAAATGAAGAAACGAAAAAGTGGAAAAAGGACGACACGCAGCAAATAGGGCACTAAGCGAAACAGAACAAGAAAAGACAAAAGGTAAATGCGTCACATACCCTTCCAGCATCAGTTCAGGGTTGTATACTTGCTCAACATACGTCCACCGCCTAATCAGCGTGGAATACCCCCCCCCTACCACGCCTCAAGTACACATTCATATTTGTGAACCCCATCGCCGTTATTGTATACCTGCACACCACATTTCCAACGCATAATCAGAGTAGAATCCTGGCCCCCTACCACTCCACAACCTACCCAGTGTAGTGGACACAATTGTCATTGTGGACACCAGTCATTCGGCCTGCTATTCCCTGACGCTCCCTGCCCATCACCCGTCAATTTTTATACACCCGC
>NW_003526941.1:4555061-4558019 GCF_000181795.1 Trichinella spiralis
TTCGGTCTGTTATTCCGTGTACGCTCCCATGCCCATCACCTAGTCAATTTCTTATACACCCGCGCTCAACTTATCCTACAATGGATTCACAGTGGTATTCAGCCCGCCCGCCCATTCAACATTCCTTCTCAATAATGTACCTTTTTACCACTCCATCAATGACTACTTAATAACGGAATGTCCCCCGGCGGTATGCCCTCCCCCGAATCCTCTAGCACTAATTCAGGGTTGTATAACTGCTTACCATACTTCCACCGCCTAATCAGAGTATTAACCCCGCCCCCTACACTTCCACCACCTACCTAGTTTTGTGAACCACATATCCAATGCCTACACCAATTATTCGGCCTTCTATTCCTCCACGCTCCCCATCCGCCACCCATCAATTGTTATAAACCCGCGGACCACTTATCCTGCTATGCATTCACAGTGGCATACGGTCAACCCGCTATCCAACATCCATTCACAAGCCTTTTTCTACTACTCCATCCATCAGGCAGTAGGAGTGTTACACCCGACCGACACCTCTCCAGTAGCTATTCGGTGATGCACACCTGCTAACCATATTTCCACCGTATAATCATAGTGGAATCCCCGCCCCCTCCCCTCTAGCACATACCGAGACTTGCGAGTCCCACCACCAATCCTTCCACCAATTACTCGTCCATCTGTACCTGCCTTCTCCCTCTCCGTCATCTATCAATTGTTCTATACCCGCATACCACTCATCCCACAATGCATATAAAGTGGTAACCTCCGGCCTGCCCATCCATCAATCTTTCTCAATGATATCTGTTCTTACAACTGCTTCCATTGCTCCATAATAGCGGGATGCCCTTTCAACACCCCTCCAGCCCCAATTCAGGGCTGTATACCTGCTCACCATACTTCCACCTCCTAATCACTGTGGAATCCCGGCTGACAATCCTCTTGCACACCCTGAGGCTTGTGAACCGCACCACCAGTCGTTACACCAATTACTTAGCAATCTATACCTGACTTCTCCCTGTCCATCACCTATCAGTGGTTATATACCCGCAGTCCACATGTCCCACAATACCTTCAGTGTGTCATACGGTCTGCCCTCCCATCCAAATTCTATTCATAGTCATACCTTTTCATATTACTCCATCCACTACTCTGTGGAAGTTATACGCCTGACCCACACACATTCAATGGCAATTCAGTGTTATATACCTTCTTACCATACTTCCACTGCCTAATCAGAGTGAAAACCCCGCCGTCTATTCCTCCACCTCTTACCCAGAGTTGTGAAACCCATCGGCAATCCTTATACCAATCATTCGGCCATCTATTCATCCGTCTTCCAGTTCGACTCCCATCATTTGTTATATACCCGCTGTCTACTTATCCTACTATGCATTCAGAATTGCATACGGCCCACCTGCATATCCAACATCCATTGACACTGAGGCCTTTGGCTACTACTCCATCCACCACGCATTAGGAGTGGTACAACTGACCCAAAACCCTCTAGTAGCAATTCAGTGTTGCACAACTGCTCACCATATTCCTACCGTATAGTCAGAAATGAATCCCCGCCCACTTCCCTATAGTTGTTCCACTGAATTTTGAACCCCACCCCTAATCCTTCCACCAATTAGTCCTCCATCTATACTTGCCTTCTCTATGTCCATCACATATGAATTGTTGCATACCCGCAGACTAATCATCCCACAATACATTTATAGTGGTGTCCCCCGGCCTGCTGATCAAACAGTCATTCTCAATGAAGTACGTTTTTGCCACTGCTTCCATTACTCCATAATAGCGGCAAGCCCTCTCCGCACCCCTCCAGCACCAAATCAGCGTTGTATACCTGCTCACCGTACTTCCACCGCCTAATCAGAGTTTAAAACCGGCCCCCTACCTCTCCATCACCCACCCAGTGTTGTGAACCCCACCGCCAATCCTTACACTGATTACTCAGCCATCTAAACCCGCCTTATCCCTGTCCATTACCTATCATTTGTTGTATACACGCAGTCCGCTTATCCTACAATGCATTCAGAGTGGTATTCGGCCCGCCCGTCCATACAAAATTACTTCTGAATCATATACGTTTTGACGACTCTATCCATTATTCTCTAATAAAGGAATGCCTTCCTGACACCCCCCCCCGCACCAATGCCGGGTTGTTTACTTGCTCAACATACCTCTACCGCATAATCAGTGTGGAATACCCCTCCTCCATATTGCCCCCCAGCACCTATTCATAGTTGAGAATTCAGTGTTGTATACCTGCTCACCATACTTCCGCCCAATCACAGTGGATTCCACGCCCCCTACCCCTCCATCACCTACCCAGAGCTGTGAACTACATATCCAATGCCTACGCCAATCATTCGGCCTTCCATTCCCTTCTGCTCCCAGTCCGTCAGACAAAAGCTGTTATATACAACCGGTCCTCTTATACTACTGTGCATTCAGAGTGGTATACGGCCCACCCCTATAGCCAAGTTGCATTCACACTGAGGCCTTTTCGTACTGCTCCATCCATCAGGCAGTAGGAGTGATACGCCCGTCCCACACCACTCCAGTAGCAATTCGGTGTACTATACCAGCTCACCATATATTTCCACCGCATCATCAGAGTGGGATCTCCGCCCACAACTCTCTCGCACATACCGAGACTTGTGAACCCCACCGCCAATCCTTACACCAATTACTCGGCAATCCATACTTGACTTCTCCCTATCCATCACCTATCAGTTGTTGTGTACCCGCAGTCCAATCATCCCGCAATGCATTTATAGTGGTATACGGCCGGACCGCCCATCCAATTCATCACCACATTTCCACTGAATAATCAGAGTGGAATACCCGCTCACCACCCATTCACCCCTTACCGAGAGTTGTGAAGCCCACCGCCAATCCTTGTACCGACCGTTCGGTCATCCATCAACGTTATCCCCCAGTCCATCACAAAACAATTTC
>NW_003526941.1:4560424-4573176 GCF_000181795.1 Trichinella spiralis
GCATAATCTGAGTGGAATACCGCTCCACCACCCATCCACCACTTACGAGAGTGTGTGAATGCCCTTCGCCAATCCTGGTACCAATGCTTGCTTCATCAATAACCATATTCCCCAGTTCCATCACACACCAATAGTGATATATCCGCGGCCCACCCATGCCCTATGCTTTCAGAGTGGTATACGGGCGGCCCGCCCATCCAACATTCATTCTAATGATGTACCGTCTTACCCCTCCATGTGTTACTCCGTAATAGCGGCATGCCCTCCCCCACACCCATCAAGCCACCATTCTGAGCCATATAATTGATCACCGCCATTCTAATGCATGATCAGAGTGGAATACTCTCCCAACACCCATCCACCACTTACCCAGTGTTGTGAAGCCCGTCGCCAATCCTTATACTAATCGTTCGGTCATCTTTACCCGTTATCCCCCAGTCCATCACCTATCAATTTCTGTACACCCGTTGTCCACTCATCCCACAATACTTTCAGAGTGGTATACGGGCCGCCCGCCCATCCAACATCCATTCTCACTTATTCACCTTTCTACGACACCATCCACCACTCACAAGGAGTGGTTCACTCATTCCACACTCCTCCATTACCAATTCAATGTTGTATTCCTGCTCACAACATTTCCACCGCATAATCAGAATGGACCTCCCACCCCACTGCCTTTCCATCACCTACCCAGTGTTGTGAACCCCCTCGACAATTCTTACACTAGTGATTCGGGCATCTATAACCACCCACTCCCAGTCCATCATCTATCGATTGTTGTATACACGCGGTCCACTTCTCCTACATTGCATTCAGAGTGGTATACAGCCTCCCCGCCCATCCAACATTTATTCTCAGTGATGTACCTTTTTACCACTCCATTTGTTACTCCGTAATAGCGGCATGCCCTCCACACGCCCGTAAAGCCAAATTCTGAGTTATATAATTGATCACCGCCATTCCACTGCATAATCAGAGTGGAATACCCGCCCACCACCCAACCACCACTTACCCAGTGTTGTAAAGCCCATCGCCAATCCTGGTACCGACCGTTCGGTCATCTATCGCCGTTATCCCCCAGTCCATCACCCATCAATTTCTGTACAACCGTTGTCCACGCATCCCACAACACTTACAGAGTGGTATACGGCCCGCCTGCCCATCCAACATTCATTCTAATGATGTACCTTCTTACCACTCCATTTGTTACTCCGTAATAGCGGCATGCCCTCCACACGCCCGTCAAGCCTCCATTCTGAGTTATATAATTCATCACCGCAATTACACTGCATAATCTGAGTGGAATACCCGCCCACCACCCAACCACCACTTACCCAGTGTTGTGAAGCCCATCGCCAATCCTTGTACCAATCCTTCGGTCATCAATACCCGTTGTCCCCTAGTCCACCACCCATCAATGGTTATATATCCGTTGACTACACATCCCACCATGCATTCAGAGTGGTATATGACCTGCCCGCCCATCCAACATTCATTCTCAATGATGTACCTTCTTACCACTCCGTCAGTTACTCTGTAATAACGGTATGCCCTCCTCACACCCGTCGTGCCCCTATTCTGAGTTATATAATTGATCACCAGATTTCCACTGCATAAACAGAGTGGAATTCCCGCTCACCACCCATTCACCCCTTGCCCAGAGTTGTGAAGCCTTCCGCCAATCCTTGTACGAATCGTTCGGTCATCTCTACCCGTTATCCCCCAGTCCATCACCCATCCATTTCTGTACACCCGTTGTCCACTCATCCCACAGTACTTTTGGAGTGGTATACGGCCCCCCCCGCCCATCCAACATCACTTCCCACTGATGCACCTTTCTACGACTCCATCCACCACTGTGTATGAGTCGTTCACTCATAACACACCCCTCCATTAACAATTCAATGTTGTATTCCTACTCACAACATTTCCAGCGCATAATCAGAGTGGAATTCCCACCCCTCTACCCTTTTTTTACCTACCTAGTGTTGTGAACTCCCTTGACAATCCTTACACCAGTGATTCGAACATCTATACCCACCCGCTCCCAGTCCATCATCTATTGATTGTTGTATACCCGCGTTCCACTTCTCCTACAATGCATTCAGAGTGGTATACGGCCGTCCCGCCCATCCAACATTTATTCTCAATGATGTACCTTCTTACCACTTCGTCTGTTACTCTGTTATAGCGGTATGCCCTCCCCACACCCGTCAAGCCCCCATTCTGAGTTTTTTAATTGATCACCACATTTCCACTGCATAATCAGAGTGGAATTTCCACCCCTTTTCCCTTCCACTACCTACCTCGTGTTGTAAACCCCCTCGGCAATCTTTACATTTATCATTCGGCCATCTATACCCTCCCGCTCCCATTCCATCATCTATCCATTGTTGTATGCGCTCATCCCACAATGCTTTCAGAGTGGTATACGGTCTACCTGCCCAACGAACAACCATTCACAGATGTGCTTCTTCCTACTATTCTGTCCATTATTTCTTAGTTGCGGTATACCCGCCCCACACTTTTCTAGTAACATTTCAGTGTTGTACTCTTGCTCAGCGCATTTCCATTGCATTATCAGAGTGGAAACCCCGTCCACTACCCCTCCATCAACGATTTAGAGTTGTGAAACAGAACGTGAATCCCTCTTTGAATCATTCGGCGTAGTATTTCCGCCCGCACACAGTCCATCATCCATCAAGATTTCTGTACCTGCCAGCTATTCTACAAAACCCATTCAGAGAGTTATATTCCTCGCCTGCCCATCCACTATGCATTCATAATGATGTCCCTTTTTACCACTTTCTCCACTACTCCTTGACTGTTTGTTGGATTGTTGGCGTTAGGTACGTTGCTGGATTGTTGGGTTGGGGACGACCCCACTTCAGAAAAACACATGTAAAGAGCTGGAAGTATTTTCAATTTGTATGATATTTGTTTTATTAAATAGTTCGAAGAATGCTGTGCTTGATGTTATCAATGTATTTCCAATTTTAAGAATTTTAAAGCCTTTTGTTTGCAAAAAATGCGGCAAAATTTTCGTTAAAAAGTTATCATTTTTCAGTTTTCTTCATCGTGTGGCCTTAGTTTTGTAAAATTCGTAAAAGAAATTACAGCCTTGAGTATAGCACGTTATTCTGCATATTTTGATACGAAAGTCAGTTCTATAGTCATTTTTTTGGTTCTGAAATTACTACGTTTTTTTAAGCCTTTTCTGTAGTTTTGACATGAACGCATGGAAATGTTGTGTAGGAGATCAGTATTTCATATTTTGTGGTTTAACTATGCATTATTAATTTAATTTTAGGTATTTTGATTAAAATTTCATTATTTGAAATAAATTTTAAGACTCTTCAAGCTAAAATATTCAACAAAGTTGACGTAATAAATCTGTTGATCTTCCTTTATTTGGAAGTGCTAGGATAAACATCACAATGCTCACAGTAGCTGCGCAGGTGTTCATTGCAGCATGGAAGCAGAATGCAGAGGATCTCTTGGCTAAAAAAACCACGATTGTGGGAACATTGTGGAGGAATAAAAAGGAAGTGCCATCATAATTAACAGAAGTCAGGGGGTGAGAAGTGGGTTCGTCATTGTTTGTTACTCTTGTAAGCTACATCCAGAAGCGAATGAAATGCGTCTTGCTGATGTCGACAATGCACCATGATGATGCAGTAAATGAAGATCAAGAACGAAAACAGGATATCGTACCTTCTGCCTTCTTACAAGTCGGCATTTAATATAAAATGAGTATGCAGTTTATTACTTGTATTCATATTATTTCTAGTATTTCAAATATGCTTAGTAAGAAAGATAAGGATTTCCGCATTCCATTTTTTTACTTGTGTCAGAAATTTTTTTCTTGTGTCAGAAATTTAAACTTTTAATTGAAAAGGTGTTATTCAGAAGTATCACAGTTGTGACTCTACTTTGTGATAAAGTAAGAATACTTTTAATATATTTTTGCAGATAAAATTAATGAAGCAAAGAAAAAGTGAAAATGCGGATAACACGAATCAGAACAAGTGAAGCCCAGTGGTAAATGCGATTTCTCGTCTGTAATGATTCTGTGTGATTGGGCTTTAGTATACTTAGAAAGTATGAAGATATTCCTTAGTTTATTTGAATAATTTAAGTTTGTAATATATAATATATAAATAAGATGTTTTTCACAGTAAAACTGTACATTTGATTTTTCCTATTATGTTACGATTTGGTTAGATTTGATTTTGTTTGGTTAGTTTTGGCAAAGCAACAAAATAATTTGTCAATTTTCTTGTTATGGCGTTTTTCCACAGGTAGTTTATATTTTGACTGAATTTGAAATACCAAGGTCATTTCTGAATTTTTGAATAGTGAATTAACTGTGCATTTGAACTCTTTCTCCAAGAAAATTGAAATGAATTCCATTTAATATTGCGCATTTGATGTATTAACGGTTCGCTTTGCATTAATTTTCAATGTTGCTAATTTCTCAGCTTTAGGTTAGAATTACTTCCTCATCTTGAAAGTTTTACAATCCACTAAAACTGATTTCTAGCGCTGCATTATGCAAATAACGATCAATAGAAAATTGCATGATCATCAGTGACTATGAACTTGTCTGTTTGACTTAGGTGGCAAGTGGCAAAGTTGACAAACGTTTTGTCGTTAAGTAGTTCCATTTTAATCCATGTTACTATTTCTTGAAAGTGTATATTCAATCATATTATGCTAGCGGTATCTTTAACTAAAATGGTTTATTTCATCTGTTTAAAAATACTTTCTGCAGTATTTCAATTTTGCTAAGTGATAAAACGAGAAAATCTTAGATACAACATTTACTATTCTTGCAGATACGACAAATGAAGAAACGAAAAAGTGGAAAAAGGACGACACGCAGCAAATAGGGCACTAAGCGAATCAGAACAAGAAAAAACCAAAGGTATATGACGTTCCGCATGGGTACCAATTTTGTACCTCTGTGCTAGTGATACAATGAATGCGTGAAATTCTTCTTCCTGTACTTTTCCTTCCATTAAGATAAACTATCTTTCAACTCAGTTTATAAGAAAATCGTTCAACTTCGTATATAGAGGATATCCTTCAACACCACCAATTCAGAGAGGTATATTAACCCACCACAATTCCACCGCGGATTCAGAATCTTGAACATGGTTTGGTACTACTGGGTCCCGCTTTTCTCTCATTGGTCTTTACCCATACATATCATTGTACCATACCGGCCCAGGATTAGCCCAACACCCATTAAAATTTTTATACCCGCCAGTCACTAACTCCACAAACCATTCAGAGTGCTATACCCCCGGCCAGCCCATCTATCATCCATTCACAATGTTGCAACTTTCTACCATTTCATCTATTACTCTTTGCTAGCGGTATACTCTCCCCACACTTCTCTAGCACCAGTTCAGAGTGGAATACCCGCCCACCACCCTTCTACTACCTATTCATGGTTGGGGTCATGTCTTATGCGCTTTATTTTCTCTGCGATAACCAGTGAAATGTATATTGCATAGCTTTTCTGCCTTTCATACAAGTCTTACTGTGTCTGCTTTCATTACGTTATCGAGCAAAAATTTTCACGGCTGTTAATCTAAAGTCACAATAAAAGCAATATACGAGAGACAATTTTACAATAATAAAAATTATGTTATTCTCCAATTACTAGATATCATTGGTTTGCTGAAAAATAAGCATATCAATTGTGTAAAATCAATTTTCATTTTTCAAACCGTATTATTTTTTCGCGCATCATGTCATTCCATTATGATGATCATCAGACTGTTGTTTCTATTCTCTTTTATCTCTGTTGAACACAACCAACTGCTTTACACTGAAAATTCAGTGTTCATCATTTTCCTTTTAACATGCAACAATTAATACTGTTATCGATCGAAATCTTATTCATGCATTTGTCACAGGGTGAAGATTATTAAATTGTTCAACTGAATGCGCTTCTCATTTTCTGCAACTATTTATTGTTTTCTACGCAAAAATATTTTATCATCTTCAGCATTCATTCATCAGTCGTCATGGCTGTCCCGCTTTACATCACCAAGCATTATCATACATTATGAATAATTTCATTAACAAATTGTCAAGTATGTGATTTTTCATTTTTATCTCCACTATTTATTATCCTATAAATGTTACTTTATTATTACTTTATAAATGTCTACTATTTATACATTATAATAGATTTAAAATGTAGCTGATGTTAGATTTGGCGAATGTAAAGTCGACGTTTCTAGCAAGCTTTAGTTGCTAAGCAAACAAACGGGAAGGCAATGAACGAATGGAAATTTGCATGTTAACGAGACACGCCTAATAATGATGAAATAATTTGACTTAACTTCCGCTTTAAAACTTTAATAATAACTTTATTTAATTTACTTTATTTGGGCTATCCAATCGCTTCTAGATGTGCGAAGCAATATTATCGTTAATATTGTAAAATTCTATCTTATTTCTTGTTGTTTGTTCGATTTTGCATCAACGGACGTAGAGATTGTTTGCTGAGAACAACAAAAAGTAGGCGTACTACATGTTTAGTACAATCTTCATGCAAATTTGCATTTACGAAAAGAAAATCAAATATTAATCGTAAAGCGTAACTCATCGATGATCATGTTGCGTATGATTTGAATTTGCATCAATTCAAGAATTCTAAATTTTGTTGTGAGGATGATTTTGGAATGTTTGTAGGCGGATGGTGTCCTGCAACATCAGAATAAAGGACGACTTCAAAGGAAACCTGACAAGCAACATGATTTATATTCAATATGGCCAATCAGGTTGTGCAACTCTTCAGAACATGTATATCTCCAAATGATGGGAAATTGACTATTTTTGTAAGTTACAGTTTTTTTATTGAATGACATTGTAATATTGCTTGAAATAGATACTGAATATATAATTGCTAAATTATAACTAAGGAATCGGTTCTTTGAAATTAATAAGTTAACTCTATTGAATATGGTATTCATTGCAAAGTATAATTATCCTGCTGACTAATATTGCATGCGTAGGCAGCGATCATACACTAATAGTTGATTGTTGTTTAATTTACGTACGATTAACGTTGCCGTTCAGTTCCATTTAAGTTACGGTTTTTTATGCTTCTTTCAATTACGTCATAATATAATTTGAGATAGATAGTGACTTTCATTGGTAATATTTTGAGGATTTTGTTGTTGTTTAGCAATTATTATAGTATAGTCTTTGTTGCTAACTCATTACATTACCTCACGTTTTCAAAGCATACATGCATTTCTAGGTCAGCGGAGTATGTTTATGCTAATGTGAAGGTGAACATTGCCGATGGCATTCTGCTTCGTGCACTTTGTGCCATTCTAATCCGGAAGTAATTTTCCTTATATAAATTTCTCCTTATAGAGAGAACTGCACTATTATTTAATTATTCGTTGCTGAAGAGCGTTCTAATTACTCACTGCACTGCGTTATTTGGTCAATTTGGTGCTTCACTACAAGAAATACATTGTGATTGTTAGACTGAAAATATGTTGAAACCACGAACATCAGCAGGAAAATTTACGGCTCTGCGTTTACTTTATACCTCATCACTGACAGGTATGAGTTTTTACATATTTGGTGTTTTTTTCATCGTTTTCTTTCATTCTCTCTCAAACTGAATTGCACGAAACATCGCCATTTTGCCACCTTTCATAGTAGTTTAATTTTAACTTTTATGTGCAGAAACAAATGGGTTTTTTATCTGTAGCGACTTTCAACAAATAATTGGCATTTTATTAGAGACATCTTTATAAATACGCTGGTTTAACAAGCAAAAGCTCATTTACAATAGTCTTTACAAATGCTATAGCAAATTAGTATTGACAAAATACTCGAATTACTCCCACATTATGTTCAGTGCGCTCGGCAGTGCTTACTGTTCAGGTAACATACTTGGCTAACTGGTTAATGGAAATGTCGATTCCGTGACCAGGATGCTGCAGTCGAACTGATCAGTTTGTACATAGGATTGTTTCAGCTTGACATAGGAAAGCGGCTGTCACGTAGAGAACCCACTTCCACTTATGACTGGTGAAGCTATCAGAATGGCCCTAACGTTCCTTTTGTCCTTGAAAATGAATCCTGAAAAGTGCTATGATGTCATTGTATTGTAAGTAGCACTGACTTAGTGGGACATGTTTTCCATCACTGAGGAAATAGCTCCATCTCCATTAATGTGGCAGTATTTATAAAACTGATACAACCCCTGATGATAATGCGTGATGCTTGAGCGAAGGAGCTAAAAACCTTTACGTCCATTCTACATTTCCACCCTTGTTCCTTCCTCCTTTGCTGCTCCACCCTTATTTCCTGTCAGATGGTCCTTATCCCAGAACTGTTAATTGCTCTGAACTGAATCGAGATCAGGCTCAACTGAAAATTTTTCCTCCCCTCCCGGACCCCAATTTCGAGTTGAATGAACTGCGCTCAGCTACTGTGTCCTGATATAAATTCTATGATTTCACTAAATTGCCATCGACTCCTGAGACCTTAGTGATAAGGGTGATTCAATAAATCTTCCTTACTCCTGGCTGTTATGTTTTATTGTTATTATAAAATGCAATACGGAGCGGTCACTTGCAGCAGTTTCTCATAGTCATTGAAAAATCTTGAGAGACTCGATTCCTTCAATTGCGTATATCTTTTATTGTATTCAGTTGTGCTAACGCCGTGCTCAACTAAGTTTACACTCTTAGCTTAAATTATTATCAGAAAGCGCAGACAAACCGAAACGGCAAGTTGAGATAAGCCTTGCATGCGCAATCGGTAACCACCATGAAGCTTACTTGTTTGGAAAATTCTGTGTTTAGATGAAGCTTTCATTGTGTTGTGTGTATTATGAAAGAATTATTTTACGTAAGTTTTGGAAAAGTGTTTAAAATCATTTCAAAAGATGTAAAAAGTTGATTTACAAAATGAGAAGTGAATTTTTATACTTTTTAAAAGAATTTTATTATTAATTATTACGTTGAATTGGTATTGGCATTTGTGTTTGAAGTTTAAAAAAATTTACATAAAGGTGTAGTAAAAGTAAGTGTGATGTTAGAGATGAAATGCAAATTTTATAATCCGAAGATTGTTTACGGAGAAGCAGAATAAACATTCGTTTGCTGGCTAGTAGTAATGTTTTGCGGTTTGCAAATGGTTCTGAAAAATCTGCTTCTGGTACAATTTTTTTTCAAACACTTTCAAATTCCTGGCCGGGATGTTGCGGCAGTTTCAATAACATTTTTAATGACAAATGTATTGTTTCTATTTCATGAATATTCATTTTTAGAGATCTACATGAAACTTTTTGTTTTTAATAGCTATTTGTTGGGTGATTAATAATTCTATGTTATTTCCAAGTATGAATTGTAATTATTGTAATTCTCATCCAATTTAACTACTCTCCATAAATATATTGAATGCGTTGTTCATGAAAATCTGCTTGTTTCTAATTCGACTAAACGTTACATAATTCCTGTGGTAATTATTATCATTATAAAATTAAATCTATTTTTTTTATAAATCTGAAAATGCATTTTATTTTCTAAACTGCTTTCAGTTTTACTATAAATCTAATTCTGATTTGTAGAAATACAATATTCGTACATTATTCTATCACCTCAATTTCAATCAGCTAAATTCAGCTCATCAAATTTGCATAATAATGCGCTATTACGTAGTAATGCAATATTACGTAATAGTGCAATATTACGTAGTAATGCAATCTTACGTAGTAATATGAAGTGTGTAAATAAAAACGTAATAAATTTCATCGTCTCGTTTAGTAACGTTGTTCATAAAATTCATTGCACTGCGCTATTACTGATGGCGAATTAGGTTGTTCTTCCGGAGGCAAAGTAAATATTCATTTGCATAATTTACTTATTATACGTTTAATCAGAGTACTTTGATTACTTTAGGTTATTCTGTTCACTGGATTGCTGTCCGTCAGGCGCTTTGTCAACTATATTTCCGCTCTTCAAAACGAACCAGGAAATAGTGGTAAGTTGGATTTGATATTTTGGTGGTGGTATGCTATGCATGTTGCTTTACTAATATGGTGAATGGAAACTGACAGGTCTTTTTCTCGTGTTATTATTGCTAACTTTCAGATACATTCAGATGTTGAAGACGAAGAAGTTCGCATTTCTGTTTTTTCGCTTTAGATGACGGCATTAATATAATTCACTTTCAGAATTTATATTATATTCATATCAATGATCAAACACAAAGAAACAAACAAAGAGATTCTGAAAAATTAGTGAATATGGTAACTATGCATTATTATAATTTTGCACAGCTTTTTGAAATTATTCAGTGAAATTTAGATTGTAGATTTGCTACGCCTTCAACTCCACATCACTTGAATCTTAACTGCAGCGCACAATTAAAACATGTAGATAATATCGTAGATTGAGTAGCCTTGATTTGAATATCTGAAAAACTGTATTTCCAATGAAATTAGAAATCTTAATGTTGCTTCAGATACAGAAGTTGCTTCAATTTATATACCACTGTATTAATTTCTTTTTAGAAAATTTCAACTTTTTTTATTCATTATGTTGCTCAGTTTTCTTTATAGGGACATAACAAGCAAATAATGCACCGATATTACAACTCTATTTATACGTATCGTACATTTTATTTGAACTGACAATAGAAGTTGCATTTTTTTAATTAGAAAGGTGTTCATGTTCACATCAGTATGTTCCATATGTAGCATCTGAAACATCCGTAAGTATTTAACTTGCTCCTGATTGCAGTTGGATACATAAATTGTACACATTTTATTCATAACAGCATTACATTGACGTCAAGCGAATACGATGTTTCTTCTGATGGCACATTCAGTTAGTTGAAGTTGGTGCATTGAAGTTTCCTTGTGGTCCTGGTGTGTTCATACGTATCATAAGATAATGAGGAATTAAATGATTGTAATTGTAGCAGATTACGTTGAGACAGTCGTGTAGCGCTGGTATCCGTATAAATGCTATCAATGTATTGGTGAGAGTTGCCATCAGTGCGTTCCCAGTGTAATATGATAAACATTAGTAAGTAGTTTTTGTTTTCTGTTGTAACTGTGGATTACGTCGTCTCATTCATTACGTCATTACGTACCGATGCCAACCCGTGTTCACCTGTCCTTCGCCGTTACCCTCCTCTTCGCTTATATAAATTTTTGCTGCAAATCAGTTTATACAAATTTAAACTAGTTTATAAAATTTATATATATACAGTTTATACAAACTGATTTTATTTAAACTATCCTCCAACTTACTTTATATAAACTATTCTTCTGACTGAGTTTATGCAAACTATCTTTCAACTGATTTTACATAAACTGTCTTTTAACTAAGTTTATACAAACCATCTTTCTGCTCCATTTATACCATCTTTTAGCTGCGTATACCCGCCTGCCACGTCCTCTATCTCCCTTTCAGAGTGGTATACCCGCCGTCTCAATAACGTTTAACACAAAAAGTAAGAAGGAATTCAATATTGTTTATGATAGCAATCAAATACGTTAAATAATTATAACCAGCATGTCGCTAGGTAATCTGGCATTTTGTTTTTGATAGAAATGGATTACGTCAATATAATGAGAGAATTTTCGTTAAGATGCCACTCTCAAATTGCGTTTCCCACAGGTTCTGAAGTTTTTCCTTGTCACACCAGGTAAGGAAGAATTATCAAGGTTCCACAGCGTCCACAGTGCTGTGTTGCAAAATTTATTTTTATCTTATCGCTGATTTAATGTTTTTATGCCTGCATGTGAAAATAAGAACCGCATCCTGAATGACCGCCATCGATTAACGTAAGTAGTTCTATTTTTCTGCTAATTTATAAACCTATTTAAGGAACAATGAAATGCACTGTTATTCATCTTAGATCAATTTTAGATCTGCATAGTACAGGTAAGTAGCGTCAAAGTGTTTATAGCTGAGAATGCGTAGAGGTAAGTTGGGTGCAGGTAAGTACAGTATAGATGTAATTATAAACAAACAGAGTAGAGGCAAGTACAGAGCACGTAATTATACATCACGTGTATACATCATCTAGAGATACGCAGAGTGCAGGTAAGTCGTGCAGGTAAGAATAGTGTAGAGGTAAGTAGAGTGCAGGTAAGTATAGTGTAGAGGTAAGTAGAGTGCAGGTAAGTATAGTGTAGAGGTAAGTAGAGTGCAGGTAAGTATAGTGTAGAGGTAAGTAGAGTGCAGGTAAGTATAGTGTAGAGGTAAGTAGAGTGCAGGTAAGTATAGTGTAGAGGTAAAGTAGAGTGCAGGTAAAGTATAGTGTAGAGGAAAGTAGAGTGCAGGGAAAGTAGAGTGCAGGTAAATTAGAGTGTAGAGGAAAGTAGAGGGCAGGTAAATAAAAGGCCAGTAAGAAAGGGGAAAGGTAGTACAATGGAGGGCAGGAAAACGGATTAGTTGGGATTTTCTTTGGGAAGCTCCAACGTGCTTGGGGAAAAAAAAAATTGGGATATTGCCCCAGCGGATAAAAATTTGCTAAAACCTTCCTAGGGCAATTTTGTGGAAAATGGGCCCGGGCTAACTTTGGGGAATAGCAATTTTTTTTTTGCTGGGGATAACCCGGGGGGAAAACCGGGGGCTTTTTTAAAAAATTCAAATTTTTGGAATTTTCCTGGGGGAACCGGGGGGCGCCCGGGGGAAAAAAATTTTTTATTTCCCCCGGGGATAAAATTTTAAAACCCCCCCGGGAAA
>NW_003526941.1:4573186-4573848 GCF_000181795.1 Trichinella spiralis
GTAAGTAGAGTGCCGGTAAGTATAGTGTAGAGGTAAGCAGACTGCCGGAGTACAGGTAAGTATAGTGTAGAGGTAAGTAGAGTGCCGGTAAGTATAGTGTAGAGGTAAGCAGAGTGCAGGTAAGTATAATGTATAAGTAAAGAGAGGGAAGGCAAGTACAGCGTAATAGCTGTGAATTCTGCTTGAGGAAGCCCTGAGCGTTGCCTGAGGGCAAATAAAAATTTGCATATTGCCCCAAGCGATTAAAAATTTGCATAAAACCTCCCTGAGGGCAAATATTGTGCAATAAAGTGCCCTGGGCATAGCTTGAAGGCATATGCAAATTTTTATTTGCCCTGGGGCATAGCCCGGGGCGAAAGCCTGGGGCTACTTTTTAAAAATTTCGAAATTTTTGGAATTTTGCCTGAGGCATAGCCTGGGGCGTAGCCGGAGGGCAAATAAAAATTTGCATATTGCCCCCAAGTGATTAAAAATTTGCATATTGCATAAAATAGATCGCCTCAGGCATCTATATACATTGGTTGCATCAGCCTGTGCCTTCACCCTGTTCACTACTTACCTTCTCACTTGTACTTACCTTCACCCTGTTCACTACTTACCTTCTCACTTGTACTCTACCTTCACCCTGATCGCTACTTAACTTCTCACTTGTACTTATCTTC
>NW_003526941.1:4573858-4576172 GCF_000181795.1 Trichinella spiralis
TCCCCACCATTATGTTCAGTGCGCTCGGCAGTGCTACTGATCAGTAACATACCTGGGCTAACCTGGTTAATGGAAATGTCGATTCCGTGACCAGGATGCTGCAGTCGAACTGATCAGTTTGTACATAGGATTGTTTCAGCTTGACATAGGAAAGCGGCTGTCACGTAGAGAACCCACTTCCACTTATGACTGGTGAAGCTATCAGAATGGCCCTAACGTTCCTTTTGTCCTTGAAAATGAATCCTGAAAAGTGCTATGATGTCATTGTATTGTAAGTAGCACTGACTTAGTGGGACATGTTTTCCATCACTGAGGAAATAGCTCCATCTCCATTAATGTGGCAGTATTTATAAAACTGATACAACCCCTGATGATAATGCGTGATGCTTGAGCGAAGGAGCTAAAAACCTTTACGTCCATTCTACATTTCCACCCTTGTTCCTTCCTCCTTTGCTGCTCCACCCTTATTTCCTGTCAGATGGTCCTTATCCCAGAACTGTTAATTGCTCTGAACTGAATCGAGATCAGGCTCAACTGAAAATTTTTCCTCCCCTCCCGGACCCCAATTTCGAGTTGAATGAACTGCGCTCAGTTACTGTGTCCTGATATAAATTCTATGATTTCACTAAATTGTCATCGACTCCTGAGACCTTATTGATAAGGGTGATTCATCAAATCTTCCTTACTCCTGGCTGTTATGTTTTATTGTTATTATAAAATGCAATACGGAGCGGTCACTTGCAGCAGTTTCTCATAGTCATTGAAAAATCTTGAGAGACTCGATTCCTTCAATTGCGTATATCTTTTATTGTATTCAGTTGTGCTAACGCCGTGCTCAACTAAGTTTACACTCTTAGCTTAAATTATTATCAGAAAGCGCAGACAAACCGAAACGGCAAGTTGAGATAAGCCTTGCATGCGCAATCGGTAACCACCATGAAGCTTACTTGTTTGGAAAATTCTGTGTTTAGATGAAGCTTTCATTGTGTTGTGTGTATTATGAAAGAATTATTTTACGTAAGTTTTGGAAAAGTGTTTAAAATCATTTCAAAAGATGTAAAAAGTTGATTTACAAAATGAGAAGTGAATTTTTATACTTTTTAAAAGAATTTTATTATTAATTATTACGTTGAATTGGTATTGGCATTTGTGTTTGAAGTTTAAAAAAATTTACATAAAGGTGTAGTAAAAGTAAGTGTGATGTTAGAGATGAAATGCAAATTTTATAATCCGAAGATTGTTTACGGAGAAGCAGAATAAACATTCGTTTGCTGGCTAGTAGTAATGTTTTGCGGTTTGCAAATGGTTCTGAAAAATCTGCTTCTGGTACAATTTTTTTTCGAAGACTTTCAAATTCCTGGCCGGGATGTTGCGGCAGTTTCAATAACATTCTTAATGACAAATGTTTCTATTTCATGAATATTCATTTTTAGAGATCTACATGAAGCTTTTTGTTTTTAATAGCTATTTGTTGGGTGATTAATAATTCTATGTTATTTCCAAGTATGAATTGTAATTATTGTTATTCTCATCCAATTTAACTACTCTCCATAAATATATTGAATGCGTTGTTCATGAAAATCTGCTTGTTTCTAATTCGACTAAACGTTACATAATTCCTGTGGTAATTATTATCATTATAAAATTAAATCTATTTTTTTATAAATCGGAAAATTCATTTTATTTTCTAAACTGCTTTCAGTTTTACTATAAATCTAATTCTGATTTGTAGAAACACAATATTCGTACATTATTCTATCACCTCATACTTTCAATCAGCTAAATTCAGCTCATCAAATTTGCATAATAATGCGCTATTACGTAGTAATGCAATATTACGTAATAGTGCAATATTACGTAGTAATGCAATCTTACGTAGTAATATGAAGTGTGTAAATAAAAACGTAATAAATTTCATCGTCTCGTTTAGTAACGTTGTTCATAAAATTCATTGCACTGCGCTATTACTGATGGCGAATTAGGTTGTTCTTCCGGAGGCAAGTAAATATTCATTTGCATAATTTACTTATTATACGTTTAATCAGAGTACTTTGATTACTTTAGGTTATTCTGTTCACTGGATTGCTGTCCGTCAGGCGCTTTGTCAACTATGATTCCGCTCTTCAGAAACGAACCAGGAAATAGTGCTAAGTTAGGATTTGATATTTTGGTGGTGGTAATGCTATGCATGTTGCTTTACTAATATGGGTGAATGGAAACTGACAGGTCATTTTTCGCGTGTTGATTATTGACAAGCTTTCAGAATAACATTCAGATGGTAGAAGACGATGACGTTCGGCATTTTCTGTTTTTT
>NW_003526941.1:4576182-4577381 GCF_000181795.1 Trichinella spiralis
GATAAGAAGAAAGAGGTTATTACACAAAAACCCCATTTTTTTTTGCCGGCTCCCATTTATATCACTCTTTTTTTGAGGGGGGGGGGTATCCCCCGCCTGGGCCATTTTCCTTTTTTTCTTCCTTTTAGGGGTGTGGTATCCCCCCGCCTTCTCCAAATAACGTTTAACACAAAAAAGTGAAGGAGGGATTTCATTTTTGTTTTGGGAACCCATATCAAATTCCGTAAAATAATTTTACCCCGCCGGTCGGAAGGGTATATTTGGCATTTTTTTTTTGAAAGAAAGGGATTTCGTCAAATTTAAGGGGGGGAATTTTGTAAGGGAGCCCTTTTAAAATGGGTTTTTCCCCCGGTTTGGAAGTTTTTTCTTTTCCCACAGGAAAGGAAGGATTTTCCGGGTTCCCCAGGGGCCCCCATGTTTGTGTGCAAATTTTATTTTTTTTTTCGGTGGTTTAAATGTTTTTAGGCGGCAGGGGAAATAAGAACCGGCATCTTGAATGACCCCCATGGATTAAGGAAGGTAGTTTTTTTTTCTGTTATTTTTTAAACTTATTTAGGGAACAATGAAAGGCATTGTATTCATCTTAGATCAATTTTAGATCTGCATAGTACAGGTAAGTAGCGTCAAAGTGTTTATAGCTGAGAATGCGTAGAGGTAAGTTGGGTGCAGGTAAGTACAGTATAGATGTAATTATAAACAAACAGAGTAGAGGCAAGTACAGAGCACGTAATTATACATCACGTGTATACATCATCTAGAGATACGCAGAGTGCAGGTAAGTAGAGTGCAGGTAAGTAGAGTGTAGAGGTAAGTACAATGAAGGCAAGTATAGCGTAATAGCTGTGAATTTTCCTTGAGGAAGCTCCGAGCGTTGCTTGAGGAAAAATAAAAATTTGCATATTGTCCCAAGCGATTAAAAATTTGCATAAAACCTTCCTGAGGGCAAATATTGTGCAATATAGTGCCATGGGCATAGCTTGAGGGAATATGCAAATTTTTATTTGCCCTGGGGCATAGCCTGGGGCGAAAGCCTGGGGCTATATTTTAAAAATTTCGAAATTTTTGGAATTTTGCCTGAGGCATAGCCTGGGGCGTAGCCTGAGGGCAAATAAAAATTTGCATATTGCCCCAAGCGAAAAAAAATTCGCATAAAACCTCCTTGAGGGCAAATATTCTGCAATAAAGTACCCTGGGCATAG
>NW_003526941.1:4577391-4578772 GCF_000181795.1 Trichinella spiralis
GAATAAAATCTATAATAAGTAGGAAAGAGTAGGAAGATATCATGGGATAAGAAATTTTGTGGGGTTAAACCAGGCAAAATCATATACATTGGGGAATTTAGGCAGTTGGGTATGAAAGGGATTGAGCGCATACAGACAAAAACTACGTTGTTATGCGTCGGTAAAGTTAGTAATTTACCAGTCGTTTTTCTCTTTAATAAACGTAAATGCGGTATAGGGTACATCTTTGTATGCCAGCAATCAATAATGCATGTAGAAAAGGTTTGAGTGGACTTAGTCAATAAATTTAACATTTAAGTTAATCAGCGGCAACAAAGGTTGGTGATTATGTTCAAAGATCCCGGAGCGACGTCCAGACGATGATTTGGGTGTATTGCAGAAAAGTGATCAAAGCTGACAACTCGGAACCAATCCGGGCATCGAGTTCCATTTGCCGTCCGTGACGTAGAAAGTGAAACCGAATAGCCTATTCTCATCATCATCTGTTGGAAATTTGTCTTCGTATTTGACCAGCATCACACGACCTTCATCGACATCAATTTGCGTGAATTCATTTATGGCATCAGACAAATGTCCATCAAAAGCTAAATAACAACTCTGACTTGATGTTACAAGAATTTTCAACTGATCAGTTGGACTGTCTTCGTCGGCAACTTTCAGATGCTGATTTGACAAAATTGCCCAATTCTGACGTTTGTTTTTCCAGCGCATTGGTTCGTTGAGCAAAATTTTTGAATGTTGAACCAAAGAATGCACCAATTTCATCTAAAGTTTGAACAAATTTATTTGCAGTGTTGTGAAATGTAAAAGCATGTTAAATAAAACTGATACAAAACAGCCACATAAAAATTGAAGACGAATAAGAGTGCATCGTTGTTCCTTATTTAATAAGTAGACAAATATGCAAAAAAAATTACTTACATTTGTTGGTTATTCAGTTGCAGCTGCAGGCTAAAGCATTCAACTAAACATTCTTAGTCTGTGATAAGCAACACGGCATTGTGACCACTCTCACTCATCAAAATAAACAAAACGTGTACTTACGTACTTACTTACTTACATGTCTATCACTTTCGAACCGCACTGATGGCAACTCATACTACCAAATTTATAGAATACACACAGACACCAGCGCAAATCGACTGTATTCACGATCTGCTGTTATTACAAAGCATTTAATTAACTTACAATAACAAACAATTACACAAACTTACAATAAGGGAAACCACACCGATTACTGTATCATTACTGGGTAATGCCAGTACACCAACTTCAACTGACGCAGAGCGCGATCAGTATGAAGACATATCTTGTGGAGGTGGATGATGCATTGCATTCCTATAATAGGCAAAAGCTGTACTTACGTATTTTTGTGATAGCA
>NW_003526941.1:4578782-4684484 GCF_000181795.1 Trichinella spiralis
TGTACGTACCGTTCATCTTGTGCACAACTTACCTTCTCACTGGTACTTACCTTCATCTTGTGCACAACTTACCTTCTCACTTATACTTACCTTCACCCTGTTCACTACTTACCGAACTTACCTTTACATTTACGAACTTCACATTTTCCTATAATGTCTGCTTAGACTTATTTTTAAACATTCCGTTATAGGCAACAAGGCTAAGTAAACAGCCATGTTGCCTTCAACTGAATGTCGGAATCTGTATCTAAACTATTCTTGCCTAAACGTACCTGAAAAATTGAAGCAATCTTTACAATTAACGTACGCAGTATGCAAAAGTTAAATGCTTACTGATCTGCTTCTGACTGACTGAGCATCAACTGATGGCAGGCCTTCGCCCTGTGTAAAGTGTAAAATTGTAAAACAACCGCATGTTCAATAACGTATAGTTTCCTTGTGGTCCGATTGTGTAAATACGGATGTGAGTACATTTTCGAGTAGCAGTTCACCGTATGCTGGTGGATCGAGAACTGAGTAGACGTAATCAAAGGAACTTTTGTCGTCGCTCAACAGCGGCAAATGATGGTTGGTGATCTTGCTCAAAGAGCCCGGAGCGACATCCAGACGATGATTTGCGTGTATTGCAGAAAAGTGATCAAAGCTGACAACTCGGAACCAATCCGGCATCGAGTTCCATTTGCCGTCCGTGACGTAGAAAGTGAAACCGAATAGCCTATTCTCATCATCATCTGTTGGAAATTTGTCTTCGTATTTGACCAGCATCACACGACCTTCATCGACATCAATTTGCGTGAATTCATTTATGGCATCAGACAAATGTCCATCAAAAGCTAAATAACAACTCTGACTTGATGTTACAAGAATTTTCAACTGATCAGTTGGACTGTCTTCGTCGGCAACTTTCAGATGCTGATTTGACAAAATTGCCCAATTCTGACGTTTGTTTTTCCAGCGCATTGGTTCGTTGAGCAAAATTTTTGAATGTTGAACCAAAGAATGCACCAATTTCATCTAAAGTTTGAACAAATTTATTTGCAGTGTTGTGAAATGTAAAAGCATGTTAAATAAAACTGATACAAAACAGCCACATTATGAAAATTGAAGACGAATAAGAGTGCATCGTTGTTCCTTATTTAATAAGTAGACAAATATGCAAAAAAAATTACTTACATTTGTTGGTTATTCAGTTGCAGCTGCAGGCTAAAGCATTCAACTAAACATTCTTAGTCTGTGATAAGCAACACGGCATTGTGACCACTCTCACTCATCAAAATAAACAAAACGTGTACTTACGTACTTACTTACTTACATGTCTATCACTTTCGAACCGCACTGATGGCAACTCATACTACCAAATTTATAGAATACACACAGACACCAGCGCAAATCGACTGTATTCACGATCTGCTGTTATTACAAAGCATTTAATTAACTTACAATAACAAACAATTACACAAACTTACAATAAGGGAAACCACACCGATTACTGTATCATTACTGGGTAATGCCAGTACACCAACTTCAACTGACGCAGAGCGCGATCAGTATGAAGACATATCTTGTGGAGGTGGATGATGCATTGCATTCCTATAATAGGCAAAAGCTGTACTTACGTATTTTTGTGATAGCACATTTAGAACGCATTGATATAAACTTGACAAACCATGTTCGCCAGAGCGACAGGAATTAGAAAACGGTTCAATTATGATGACGTAGGCTAATTCAATAAAACATTGATTTACAAAATTTCTGATAAATAGTGTTATATAAACAGAATATTCTTTCCCTTCACTCTTACCAGAAATATAGTTGTAAATACAGTTGCTGCACTGCAGTAAATATAGTTGTACACCTAAAAAACAACACTTCCAGTGCAGTATTGAAACTTAAAGCTTAATAAAGTCAAACATAACCAATCTACGTTATCACTTATATGATGCCGATGTGGAATTGATGGCGTAGCCAACATACAATCTGTTTCCGGAAATCAAAATGATGGCAAACAAACAGCAGGGCGAAATTATGATGCACAGTTACCACATACAGATACTTTTCATAATCTAGTTATTACATTACATAACAGCTGATCATAATGATGTATAATGAAAGTTGAAATTTTCTGAAAAGTAATTAATAAAGTGTAATATAAGTTGAAACAACTTCTGTATCTGAAACATCTGTAAAACTGTATTTCCAATGAAATTTCAAATCTTGAAGTTATTCAAATCAAGGCCACCCAATCTACAATATTATCAACATGTTTTGTGCGCTGCAGTTAAGATTCAAGTGATGTGGAGTTGAACGCATAACAGATCTACAATCTAAATTTCACTGAATAATTTCAAAAAGCTGTGCAAAATTATAATAATGCATATTTACCATATTCACTAATTTTTCAGAATCTCTTTGTTTGTTTCTTTGTGTTTGATCATTGATATGAATATAATATAAATTCTGAAAGTGAATTATATTAATGCCGTCATCTAAAAATAAAAAACGGAAATACGAACTTCATGGTCTTCAACATCTGATGTATCTGAAAGTTAGTAATAACAACACGAAAAAGAGACCTGTCAGTTTCCATTCACCATATTAGTAAAGTAACATGCATAGCATACCACCACCAAAATATCAAATCCTACTTACCACTATTTCCTGGTTCGTTTTGAAGAGCGGAAATATAGTTGACAACGCGCCTGACGGACAGCAATCCAGTGAACAGAATAACCTAAAGTAATCGAAGTACTCTGATTAAACGTATAATAAGTAAATTATGCAAATGACTATTTACTTTGCCTCCGGAAGAACAACCTAATTCACCATCAGTAATAGCGCAGTGCAATGAATTTTATGAACAACGTTACTAAACGAGACGATGAAATTTATTACGTTTTTATTTACACACTTCATATTACTACGCAATATTGCACTATTGCGTAATATTGCATTACTACGTAATAGTGCAATACTATGCAAATTTGATGAGCTGAATTTAGCTGATTGAAAGTATGAGGTGATAGAATAATGTACGAATATTGTTTTTCCACAAATCAGAATTAGATTTATAGTAAAACTGAAAGCAGTTTAGAAAATAAAATGCATTTTCAGATTTATAAAAAAAATAGATTTAATTTTATAATGATAATAATTACCACAGGAATTATGTAACGTTTAGTCGAATTAAAAACAAGCAGATTTTCATGAACAACGCATTCAATATATTTATGGAGAGTAGTTAAATTGCATGAGAATTACAATAATTACAATTCATACTTGGAAATAACATAGAATTATTAATCACCCAACAAATAGCTATTAAAAACAAAAAGTTTCATGTAGATCTCTAAAAATGAATATTCATGAAATAGAAACAATACATTTCTCATTAAGAATATGTTATTGAAACTGCCGCAACATCCCGGCCAGGAATTTGAAAATCTTCGAAAAAAAATTGTACCAGAAGCAGATTTTTCAGAACCATTTGTAAACCGCAAAACATTACTACTAGCCAGCAAACGAATGTTTATTCTGCTTCTCCGTAAACAATCTTCGGATTATAAAATTTGCATTTCATCTCTAACATCACACTTACTTTTACTACACCTTTATGTAAATTTTTTTTAAACTTCAAACTCAAATGCCAATACCAATTCAACGTAATAATTAATAATAAAAATCTTTTATAATGTTATATCATATATATATATATATATATCTGACAGATCACATCAGCTAAGCGCAGTTCATTCAGCTCGAAATAGTGGGGAGGAGTGGGTAGAATTTTCAATTGAGCGCGATCTCCGTTCAAGTTAAAATCATTAAGAACCGTATGCTGGAAATCATTAGACGGGAAAGCAAGGCGGGACAACAAAAGAGGAAGGAAGGAGGGAGAACTTGCAGGATGGAGGGGGTGAAAGTTGTCAGATTGTGAATCACGTTCCTTCACTCAACCTTCACGGAAAATAATCAGGCGTTCCTTCATTTATCAATAATGACAACATTAATGGAGATATTGAGTTATTTTCTCAATGATAAAAAACAGTGGGATCTATAAGTCTGTGCTATTGGCAATACAATGGCATCATAGGGTCTTAAGGATGAACTGAACGTTAGTGCCATTCTGAAAGTTTCAAGAATGGTGGTTAAAACTGTGTTTTCTAGCTAGCAGCAACTTTCCCATGTCATGCTGAAACAATTCTGTTCGCAAATCGAACAGTTTAGAGCATTTAGGGGTGTGATTTCTCTATCCCGGTGACAGACAGTTCCATTAAACAGTTGGCCAAGTATTTTACCTCAGCAGTGAATATCACAGAAGGGATTAAAGATAATGTGGGAGTGGTTCAACGACTATGTCAATACTATTTTACAAATGCATTTGTAAGGACTATTGAGAATTATAGATCTATATATCATTACTACTATATATTACGGCTGGAGATTGTCGTGTCTGTAATAAAGTATTGATTATTAATTGAACATCATTACAGAAAAAAGCGCGTTAGGTTACATCCAAAACATTAAACTTAAACAATTACAGCAAGATGTAAAAGCGGGCATGCTTAGCAAATTGCGGGAAAAAACGGAACGAAAACAAAGTATAAAAAAACAGCAAGTATGTAAAAATTCATACCTGTTAGCAGGACTGCCTGAGCCATACATTTTTCCAACTGAGTTTCCTGATTTCATCATGTATTCAGTTTCACAATCTCAACGTATTTGTTGAAGTGAAGCACCAAAATAACCAAATAACGCAATGCAGTGAGTAATTAGAACGCTCTTCAGCAACGAATAATTAAATAATAGTGCAGTTCTCTCAATAAGGAGAAATTTATATAAGGAAAATTACTTCCGGATTTGAATGGCACAAAGTGCACGTAGCAGAATGCCATCGGCAATGTTCACCTTCATATTAGCATAAACATACTCCGCTGACCTAGAAATGCGTGTATGCTTTGAAAACGTGAGGTAATGTAATGGGCTAACAACAAAGACTATAATAATTGCTCAACAGCAACAAAATCCTGAATACGTTACAGATGAAAGTCTCTATCTATCTCAAAAAATATTATGACGTAATTGAAAGAAGCATAAAAAACCGTAACTTAAATGAAACTGAACGGCAACGTTAATCGTACGTAAATTAAACAACAATCAACTATTAGTGTATGATCGCTGCCTAAGCATGCAATAATAGTCAACAGGATAATAATACTTTGCAATGAATACCATTTTCAACAGAATTAACTCATTAATTTCAAAGAACCGATTCCTTAGTTATCATTTAGCAGTTATATATTCAATATCTATGTCAAGCATTTTTACAATGTCATTCAATAAAAAAACTGTAACTTACAAAAATAGTCAATTTCCCATCATTTGGAGATATACATGTTCTGAAGAGTTGCACAACCTGATTGGCCATATTGAATATAAATGATGATGCTTGTCAGGTTTCCTTTGAAGTCGTCCTTTATTCTGATGTTGCACGACACCATCCGCCTACAAATATTCCAAAATCAACCCTACAACAAAATTTAGAATTCTTGAATTGATGCAAATTCAAATCATACACAACATGATCATCGATGAGTTACGCTTTACGATTAATATTTGATTTTCTTTTCGTAAATGCAAATTTGCATGAAGATTGTACTAAACATGTAGTACGCCTACTTTTTGTTATTCTCAGCAAACAATCTCTACGTCCGTTGATGCAAAATCACACAAACGACAAGATATGAGACAGAACTTTACAATATTAAGGATAATATTCCTTCGCACATCTAGAAGCGATTGGTTAGCCCAAATAAAGTAAATTAAATAAAGTTATTATTAAAGTTTTAAAGCAGAAGTTAAGTCAAATTACTTCATAATTATTAGGCGCGTCTCATTAACATGCAAATTTTCATTCTTTCATTGCTTTCCCGTTTGTTTGCTTAGCAACTATAGGTCGCTAGAAACGTCGCCATCTATCTAATACATAAAAAACCTTAATTTGAAAAGCTTATTTTTCAGCAATGTAATGGTATTTGGAAATGGGAAATCACGTAATTGTTATTATTGTGATGTTACATCATATATATTGTTTTTAGCATGATTTTAGATTAATAGTCGTGAAAATTCTTACTTGCCTAATGTAATGAAAAGCAGGTGCAGTAAGACCGATTTACCAGAAAATGCATGCAAAGTTTGTGATTCAATGGGTGTTGGCGTACGGTAGGCTGGGAGAGTGCATTGATGTGGAATTGGAATATTGAATCTATTAATAAGATAATAAATACATTAAATGACGACCCTGCAAAATTGAAATTGTTTTAAAACCTATTTCATCAGTTTTTATAGAATAAAATTAATCAAAATCTTTAAAAATGCAATGCAAGTTCAAAATTAACCGTAATTCATTTCAAATGCAAATCAAGTAAATTCATAATAAATGTTTTTTATTGAACAATAAGTAGAAATAACAAGAGATAATGCGGTAGAAAATTCTTGACATCAATTGTAAAAATACGAAAAGTATGCAAATTAAATACAGGCCCTCAAAATGTACAGTAATATTAAGTGTAATGTATGACAGCAATATCGCTATACATTAGGCTTTGAGAACAGAGTCATCGTAGGTGACAGACTTCAGATAGTAAGCATCTATGCCATCTATTTTGGAATACGTATTTGGCAGTTCAGAATCTACTATTCGCTATGAAGCGAAATCTGGGCAGAAACCGAGGATGGAAGGCACGAGGGTTTTCGAGACAGAGAATCCTTATGCCCAAGTAATAGGGCAGTGGTTGGGCACAAATGAGGCGGAGCATGCGGTACGTAGGGGTAACCACCGCAAACAAGAAGCTTTGAGAAACAAAATGCTAAAAACATTTACGAAAAAACAAAAGTAATCAAAAGAAATTGAGCAATCTACCCTTCCCTGTGTAAAGTAGCAAAAATCACGGTGTCAGGAAAAAAGTGGCAACCGCTAAACCCCTGGCCTTTTGGACATAGCTCCCTTAAAAATCGAGAGAAAATGCGAAAAAATTCCACCAGTGAATTGAGCATGCAAAACCAACATCATCCCCTTCACCTGAAAACTGGGCTAAAACACTAAGTCCCCACGCTTCTAAAGTGGGGCCCATGGCATGGCCGTCATCAGTAAGAAAAAATGCAGCATTGGGCTGTTGTTACGTCTGTACGTGTTGTAATGACATATATTAATTGCGTCTTTGTAATGAAGAATCTTTGTCTCGACATCAGAAATTGCAGGACAATAATTCAAACAAATTTAAATGAAAAACCAAAAATGTGCAAAAGAATGATACCAAAGATTGAAGTGATGTGAAAAATCAAAAGAAAATTGAAAGAAAATAAAGCATCTTGATTGATAAAATACAAAAGGGGACATAATATGGTAAGAAATATTGAATTCCATTGAAAAAGGATTGAGCAACGTGCTCAACAAATATCACAAAAATGTAACAAAGAAAAGATAAAAGTAACATAAGTGACTGAAGATGAAAACCATTCCAATGTTTAGTCACCACAACTGACCAGTGCTCACATCCATCTCGTCCATTGATGGTAGCCATTCCATTTGGCATATCTTCTCCGTGGGTTGCTTATTACGGTTTGTTACATGTTTACGAATTTGTATGCAATGTATCATGAGTCGCTATGTTTAAAATTAATGTAAGAATAAAAAAGCAAAAGAATAACAAATAGTAATCTTTGAAAAGAAAATCAAAATATAAAAGAACATATAATAAGAGTTTTTAACAAAAGAAAGAATCATTTTTAAAATGGTAGAATAAAAATAATTCAATTAATAAAAACAATATAAAGAAGATGCATATCTTGAAATTAAGCTAAGCGTTAAATGGAAATAATTAGAAGTTAACAAATGAAAAAAATCTATAAATATTGCGACTTATGAAAATAATTGCATACTAAGATTTTGGGCGGCAAAGCCTGAACACTGCATTAAATCAAAACTCAACCATGTAAGGTTTGTCATTAACTTAATTGTAGAAACTGACAAGTGAATTCTAAAACCTACATAAACCGTATTATTTAATTCTGTTTGTTAATTTACAATCTTAATATATACTTTCATCATTGCCTTTTAATAAATTATAAAATAAGTGAAAAAAAATGCAACTTACCCAAATTTATGTTTTCACCTCGTTCAGGCTTGCCTTCTCTTTGTCCAGTCGAAAATTATGATGAGCAATTTTCAAAAAATGGAAATAAAATAAACATACGAAACAAATCAGTTTCTTCAACAGCAATAGCAGGCTATCGAGTAGCACATAAAGTGCAAATAACCGATCGGAATATCACACAATTACGACCGCTTTCAGAATGCTGTATAAAAGAACCACAGTAGAATCGAATAGCTAACGTGGACGCAGTAACCGATATAGCGGTGTATGAAAAAAGTGAACTGCTGTATTATGGAAAATCACTGACGGCGGAGTAATAGTCGCCGTGCACGATAAAACTGAAATGCTGCGCCCCAGATAATAAGCCGTTGCGCAGTAATGTGCGTTGTACATTATGCAAATTTTTTGCGAGATAGCAAATACCTCAGCGCGGAGTAATTAATGGACGCGGTGCACGATAGAAATGAATTGCTGCGTCAAAAAAAGTAAACCGGGGTTGAGTAATCGCTGGTGTGAATTATGGGAAATTGTTGCGCCATAGAGAACAACCCGCAATGGGCGCAGGCATTATGGAAAACTGATGCGCTGTAGAAAATATCCCATTGCGGAGTAATCGACACCGTGCAGAACAAAATTGAAATGCTGCGTTATAGAAAATAACTTCTGCTTCTGTGTAATGGACGTGAGCCATTGTGCAAGTGGATGTGCTACAAGGATTGAGCCGTTGTGCAGTGGAAAATGTCGTCTTTCATAACAGAAGTTGAAACAGCTGCGCTGCGACTACGAACAATAATAAGGAAAAATCTGAAAAAAGAAACTGTATCAAACAAACAAAGAACAACAAATAATGATGTTGAAATAGCAGTTACTGTAATTGCAATTGAACATTGAATTCCTCATGTTTTCAAAGTAACAATGAAAATTCAATACACTATTAATTGAATACATTACTAGATACTGAACAAAACGCTCAATAACTTGCACCTGAGAGTCATTGCCTACTGTCTAGTTATTTTACAGTAAGTAATTCGACTTAAGTGGAAAACGATGAATAAATAAATAATGTGACCTAAACTTGTTAGATATAGATTATTATAGACTACAGATTATGTACATATAAACCAACAGAAATCAACTGTGGATAGATAATCGTTAACGATGAGGATAAGAGCCTCTGAAGGTTTTCTAATATTGAAATGTTAGAGAATCGACATGTATTTATTTGTAAGAATAGATGGAAATGTAACATTGTTCTTGTTGTATCACTACTGTAAAAGGTTTGAAGTTGAATTATTGTTTGAAAGTAGAGTCTTATTGTGAAACTGAAACACACAAGATTACACTAATAACAATCGTGCACAACCCCGTTTATTGATCAGCTGCAACATCATATAGTATTGTTTTTATGATGGATGAATTTAAATATATCTTTTGAATTCTACCATTTCTGAAAATATTTCTACAATCGAATTTAACACTGTCAAATTACCATCAAAACTACTGGGCTGCAAATGACAGAGAGTAGAGTACGTAGACGAACATCATTGAATAATTTCATATGTCCATAATTGTGCAAAGTGCCCGAATGCGTACCCCTATACATTGTATGACAACAATTCGTAAACTGTTCTGTTTATATTTTGCATAATAATTGTCATTTACGTCGAACCGTTCGAGAATGTATTTCTTGCGTACAAATTGTGTTGTCACACGTGTTGCATCGATGCAACAACTAATAACTCTGGCAACGAAGATCAAACAAGAACAGAAATCAATAACCCATATATACCAATATATGCATAAACATGCATGTAGTATATATATATTGCATGCATGAAAATTGCATCATTGGATAAATAATAAGTGAACTTAACGAACTGCTGGTTTTTTGATCAAGAGAACGCAAAGTAATAAATAAGAAAAATTAGAATGTTGTTAAGTGTAAATAAGAAAGGAATTTTGATGAAAGCAAAAGTCACTTTTAGCAAATAGCAAGCAGACGCTGTTGTTCCACTTTCTCGTCCTTATTTTATTTAAATGAAAACAAAAATATCAATTTCATTCACCCATTTCTTCTTCACCACGCCAACCAGTAAGTAAAACGGTGTAAACAATTCAACTAAACAATCCGGTTGTTATGCTTCTTTTTTCATTTGCTTGCTTTATTGATTAGCATTCTCCAACTAACAATACTAATAAATAATAATTAGTAAAGAATTTCTTTGTTGTGGTTGTTGCATCAAGTGATAAAAGTTTAGCCAATAGAACAAGTTAATTTTATACGATAAAGTAATAAATAATAACTTGTGAGTGTACTAGAAAAGATATGTTATTATGAATGAATGAATGGGATATAAGGAATTCGTGTGTGTGTGTGTGTGTATGTGTGTGTGCGCGCGCAAGTGACCGTGTGAAAGAGAGACAGACAACATGTGTCAATAAGAGATGAAATAAAATGAATGCGGTTTGTTTTCGGCCGAGAAATTCTCAAATGCCAAAGTGAATGAATGAATGAATTGACCAGCGGTCATTGAAGCGTCCAATCAACCATGAATGAAGAGGAAAAACTGCACAGAGTTGGTAAATGGTTGTTTACGCATCGACCGCTACTCAAAGTCGGCCGTTAATGATAAGAATAATGATGATCACAACAAATAGTGCAGTTGGAGAGAGAGAGAGGCACAGCTGAGTGATAGAGTATATACTAATTAAGTATATATATACATATGCGTGTGCGTGTTTAAAGCAGACATCGATCGGCCGCATCAGATTTTAGCTGCGCTTTGTCCAAGACCAACCAGCCAGCCAGCCAGTCAGTCAGTCAGTCGGCTAGTTAGCAAAACAAAACAGCTTGGCGCAGCTGATCACCCCATCCAGCCACACATTTCATCCGCTTTGAATTCATCTTGGACCATGCTGTTCAACCGGTCAACGATCGTGTGCTTTTCCCAATATTTATTTATTCAATACGCTCCATGCATCCATGTTGAATATGCGCAAACGTTTTTAACCAATGCATGCTGTCGAATTTTCAACAATTCATTCAAGAAGTGCAAAAGCAATGAGTGTGCAAAGCGAATTGGTCAACTGGCTGGCTGGCAGGCTGTCTGTGATTGAACGAATAAAATAGCTAGTCAGCTAGCCGGCTAGCTCTAGAGCTAGATAGACAGACTACTTTCCCATTTTTTTTCTGCCCACTGAAATGACCATGTACATGCATATGTAAAATCAGAGACGACGACGTAAACAACACCATACAATACAAAAGAATAGTCGAATGTACAGTGTGCACGGTCTGGTGAACCTTTTTGTGCCAGCGTTGACCCAGCTTGACGCGTAGGTTTCTGGGCCAACGACGATCAATCAACACGGTGGACAAAAGAAAAAGCAACATAAAAACGAAAGAATTGACCTGACATTGGCATGGTGCCAAGCAAAACGAGAAAATCAAAAAAAAACAAATGAAACAAAAACCACCACAAGCATCGCTATAATAATAGAATTAGTTGTGCGTATAACTGCTTTTTTTTCTTTCATCAACTAAACTAGCCGGTGGTGGTGAAAAAGAAAAAAACAAAACTCCACTTCCGGTCAGAGTCACGCCCGCGCACTGGTTGATTCATTACGATTATTTTCGACCATCGTTTAAAAGATGAAGAAAAATGACCCAGCCTGGTCGTTGATGTTCCACAATGCCGATGACGTCATGATGAGACGATGAAAAGCACGTCCGGTATTATTATTATTATTATTATCATTATTGGTATTTGATGTGCGCCTACTGCCTTCACTCGTCGATTGTTGTCGTCACCAAGCGTGGACGACCACATTCCAATGACGCACAAAGAGCAAGCAAGCCCGGCTAGGCCGGTTGGTCCACCGTGTGTGTGTGTATGTGTGTGCTTATTTTATTTGCACAACTAAGCGCACACATTGGCGACAACTGTAAAACAAAAAAAATCTGCTTCCGCCAACACAACATCCGTCGTTGTCGTCAATCAATCCCAACGGAATCTATCCCACCCACACAACGACAATTAATTTGCCAAATAATGATCATGCAAACTTGAAACATGCGTCATCCGACAACAGGCCGGGCTGCGATAGTGCAAATTAACATGATAAAACAAAACATTACTGCAGCAAATGTCAAACAGAGACATGCACACATACATACATACATACATACATACCTTACATACACACGTATGACTACTACTACTACTACTACTACTGATTACCTATTACTACAGACAATGATGTCGGTGAGATATGATCGGAACGCACATTTTCAAACAAGGCCGTGTAGCGAGCTGCTGTGTCAGATCGCGCATGCCGGACGTGCCAAACTGACGTACAGTTGAACGAACGATCGAACGACAAACAATAAATAATACAATACAGTATACGACAATACGGTGGTGGTATGTGACAATTTTTTCAACCAACTTCCTCACGCACACACAGAAGCATTCATTCCACCACGACCGTTTGTTTGATGGATGAGGAGGATGCTTTGCAAAAAAAAAAGGTTTTGCTTGTTTGTTTATACCATTTTCTCTTCTGCTGCTGTGAGCATTGCAATTTTTAAAAACTAAAATGCATAAATAAATTAATAAAGAAAGAAAGAAATATGTATTTTTTCATTTTACAAAATACAATTTGCTTCGGCAGTTTCAGGCAACAACAACACAACAGAAAAAAAATAACAAAAAAAGCAATACCTAAAGAACAAAAAAAGGCTAAAAAACAGCGTTTCCATTTTGTCAACTAAAATAATAACTAAGCACAAAATGATTGACGAGTGGATCAACAATGAACAATTATTATGACATTGAAGAAGAAGAAGAACACAGTCCAAATGTTGAAAGGGCATAATAAAAATTATGCACACAACTGTGCACCAAAATGCTTCTCTCACTTGTCGGTCAGTGTAGAATGGAAACAAATACAAGAGTAACATCAAAGCATTCGTCGTCGACCTTCTCCGCTAGTGTCAACAGCCCAATGTATTGTAAAAAAAACAAAAAAAATGCATCATTCCAATAGGATAAATTCACACATCTTTTATATATATGCATTCATTATAAGTATATCATGACAAGAAAAACAATCTTACAATAATTCATATATTACACCTAAATAAATATAGATAGCAGCGGCAACTTATGATCATTGTTTTCCATATTATTATTCAAAAAAAAGGACGAGAATGATCCTTCCTCTTCTTCTTCTTCGTCTTGGTTGCTTTTGGTAAATGATGAAAAAATTTTCATGTTTCACAACAGCGTGCTAATGGTGCGTTTAAAAGATGACGACGAACAAAAACAATAATTATCATTTGGTCATCATTTTTGCAGTAAATTATAGTAGTAGCAGTAATAGTAGTAGTAGTAGTAGTAAAAGAGATTAACACAGCTGCAACTGCAACAGTGGGAAAATAGATATAAAAAAAGCAACCAAATATACAAGTGTGTGTTTTAGTTGTGAAACTGATGAGCAAGCAGCTAAAAATGATCACAAGCTACCGCAGAGACTTTCGGATCGATCACCGTAACTTTCGCACGATGACGAACCGTATGCACTAGTGCTACACGGACTGGACGGATTATTGTCGTTGTTGCTGTGAATGTTGGTATTGGTATTGGTGTTATCGCTGCTATTGCTGCTGCTGTTGTTGTTCGTGGTCACAAAGCCGCCATTCAATTTCAGCGTCGGCTTTGAAGGCAGGAGAGGGGGCGGGGGCAAAGGGAGCGACAGCAACAACGCTCTAGTGGTCGGCATCGTCGCCGTCGTTGTGGGGGATCTGGAAGAGGAGGAACTGTTCGACGACAATGAGCCAGAACACGACTGACTTATTGAAGGCCCGGTTCCTGATGAGCAACTACGGTTTCGTGATGAGACGGCATCCACGGCAGCCGGATGGCGCGTGTGAAGCGCCGTTTTGGACGAATCTCCGCTGAGAGAACAAGATGAAGCCATGACCGCCGCCGGTAGTGGATCCGTTTCATCACATGAGCATGATTGTTGGGTCCGCGAGCCGGCCGAACAAGCCAAATCCTTCGGCACAGACACGGATACCGGCTTCACACGACGAAACCAATGCGCCGCGTACGCTGCCGACGTTGATTCGGCCTCTTTCAGCCAGGCGTGCTTCAAAATCGCTTCTAGCGTAGGCCGCTTTTCTGAATCAAACGAAAGGCATTTCTGAATCAAATCGCGGCAACCTAAATGGCAAACATAAAAAAATAATATCCCCAAAAAAACCGACATATTGGAAATGATATTTCAATTCCGACAGACGTACTTTTCGATACTGAATGCCGCCACGTCAACTTTCCCCTCACAATATCCTCGTCAGAGTGGTAAGGTATGTCGCCACAAACCATATCAAATAATAAAATACCCAACGACCAAACTGTCGCAGGGGTGCCGTGATATCGATTGTGAATTATCCATTCAGGAGGGCTGTAAACACGCGTACCTATAATTCGAAAAACAAAAGCTACATTCATCAATAATTTGTACAAATTAACCCAACGAAATTGTATAAAACTAAATATTTAACAAAAATATATTCCGACAGAAAAGATGACAAATTTTTGAAGCACAGACAGAAACCGTGCGCATGCAGAGAGAAAGAAACAACAGAAAAATGAACGGCTTCGCGTGCATATCAACAATGCAAAAGCAAATAAATCAATGTGTGCAAATCAAGGAAAATATATATATATATATATGTATGTATATCGAGTGTGAAGTTGTGTGATAGTTGTGTCCATTTGTATCAGAGCTGGTTGAAATATGTATTAAATATGCATATTCTCAATTCTATTATAATTTGTGCCCTTTCTTACCTTCAAAATCTGTAAAAACGGAATCTTTGATAAAAGCACCGGAGCCGAAATCGATCAACCTCAAAAAGCCCGTACGTAAATCGACCAGCAAATTTTCATCCTTGATGTCCCGATGAATGATGCCCGAATGGGCGCAGTCGATCACCGTCTGAACAACTTGGCGGAAAAAGTGACGAGCCAAGTTCTCGTCCAAGTGGCCTTTGTCAGTGATGAAATCGAACAGATCGGCCGAAGGTGTGGGCCTTTCCATTATTATTAGAAACCCATCGGTACGTTCGTACCAGTCGAGCAGGCGGATGACGCCGTCGACGTGACGAATACGATGAAGCAGGCACACCTCCAGTGGAACTTTACGCCCGTTCAACATGCCCCACGACACTATGCATTTGCGGTTCACGTATTTAATGGCCACTGGCAAACCGTCGTGCATTCGAAAGCCTGAATAGACGGTTCCAAATCCACCACGTCCAAGTTCACCACCGATTTTATAAACTTTTCGAACAGCATCTGAGACTAGAATTGACAAGAAGAAAATTTACAAAACATAATAAATATATAATCTCATAATAATTTAATTTGTATCTATCTATCTATCTCTTTTTCTCATAAATAAATTAATAAATTAATCAATTTATCCAAATACATACTAGGACAACAAAATCGAGTAAGGGCAGAGAACGAGTTAGGTTGGAGGGTGCTTTGGTCGTCCTCACCGAAGCCCATCGTCGGTCAACGAAACGGAAGCTATCAAATGGCAGCCAGCTTGGCTCGGTAAAACCGGTCAAGAAGCTGCCGCCTGCTTCTCTGCCAGACAATGCGTGGGAGAGTGATTGTTAGCCAGCTTAAAACAGGCCGGCTGCAGAAAATAAAGTTTAATTTCAAATAAAATAAAATTAAGTAAAAAAAACGCGACAATAATTTCCACCACTGGACACACAGATCACACGCGCATACGTACGTACATTACGCACTTACTTACGTAGTACGCACGCATACACTAGGCGGCGGAGGCGGCAGCGTCGGCGGCGGCGATAAACACATAAAGCTAGCCAGTACTATTAGTAGTAGTTAGTAGTAGTAGTAGTAGTAGTGATAGAAGCAGCAACAGCGGCGGCGGCAGCAATAGTAGTAGTAGTAGTAGTAGTAGTAGTAGTAGTAGTGATAGTAAAATTAGTAGTCATTGAATGGCTGACTGGCTGGCTGAGTGCGTGGCAATTACCGTTACCGCCGCCTGTCGGTCGCAATTCGTCACGCTCAGCGTAAACGACTCGCTCCGACTCGACGGTGGCGCTGACGGCGCCAACGAGCGAGCGCGCGACTCAACCGCCCCCGCAGTTGGCAACGAGCCAAAAGGCCGATCAAACGCGCCAGATGATGTCGAGAGCGCACGAACGCCGACTGAATGAACAAATGAATGAATTGGAAAGGGGCACTGTGACACAACACGATGGAACCAGATACGACGGCTCGAGCCGGGTGCGAAAAAAAAAACGATTTCTGCACTGACACACAAAAATCAAAATCAAACGGAAAGAAGAAAACTATTCCTGTGAACAAACAAAAAGAAACAAACAAAATAAAACAATAATTTCAAAAATAAATACAAATATGAATACAAATTAAACAAAAAAAAAACGCGCACGCGCGCAGTGAGTAATAGTAGTGAAGCGGTCTAAATTGGAGGAGGCGAAACGCGCATTTATTGGAAAATGAAAAACTAGGCCACGCGACTCGTCGCGTTATTTTCTATCAAAAGCGCAAATAATACACAGACAGACACACTCACGCGCGCGCACACGCATATATACATATATCTATACATATATATGCATGTACGTACGTATGTATGTATAAATATATGTATAAATCGATGATCGGACGACCTTCCCGCCAAACCAACGCTCCAATGGCTAGGACAGCCAGATTGGCACTCGGCCAGACGGCGGCGCTAATTTGAATTGGCTGGTCACGGCGCCGCCTGCCGCGGGTCGGGTCACACACACACGCGCGCACACACACACACACACACACTTGACAAGTCTGTTGCCATTCTTCTCCACTTGGCCTCTAATAACGCCTCCATTGAAGAAATATTCAAAATTTCCCGCCAACCAAGAAAAAAAAACAACTAACCAAACAACCAATCAAAAAGCACTGCTGAGCTGATTGATAATTTTATGCAAAAAGTTGATCGTTCTTTTTCCAATAAATCCACAAATATCTCCTCCCATTGTTTAACATTTTATTCAATACACACACACACACACACAACAGCTGATTTGAAAGTATAAATTTTAAACAATCCAAACTTGTCGCAAAGAGCAAATAGTAATGAGAATAATAATAATAATAATAATAATAATAGTACACTTTACACATCTGTCATTGGTCCGTCTTTCACTACTGGAAGCACATTCTTCTCATTCAACTTCAAATCAACTACTACTCTGCTGCTGATCACTTTTTCTCTGTCTTCACGCTCATGCTCTCTCCCAACCCCCCTCAACCCGGCCTCAAAACACTACAGCATATATTATTTACACATATTCTGTTGTTATTATTATTATTATTGTCTTTCACCCGTGGTCATAATCATATTTTTATTGTCATATAAATTATCATCTGTCAATTGATAATAATCAATCTTAAACATGAAGAAGAAAAATAATTAAAAAATATAATTCAAATAATTTTTGTTTAATCATTCACAATTCAATAAACTGAAAAATACTTTAAAACAGCATATATTATTATTATTATTTCGGATTCTTTTCCATTTTTTTTGTTTTTTAACAAAGTTATTTTCTGAATGCAAACTATGAAAAATGAAAGATGTTTTGTTTTTTCATTCAACAAGTTAACCAATTGACCACTACCACCACCACCACCACAACTAGGATCACCACCAAGTGACACATCCGGTTAAATTTCTCGAGCGTATATAAACGCGGGACAAAACAGCACAAGCATGCACTCGTCCATGCACATATGCATATGCATATGCTTGCACGCATGCAACCAAGCAAAGCAAGCAGGCATGCACGCACGCGTGTCGTGTGTACTTATGCGGCTGCTTGGCAATTGTCAGCATAAAAGACAAAGCCAAGCAGCAGCAGTAGACGCGTCGACTATGAAAAGCAGCTTCATTAGAACAAAGCCGGTCGTTTTGGTGATCAGACACAGCGACACACAATACACAGCTTTTCCAAGCAATGTGAGCAAAAATAACAATAATTATTCCACCAATACACGCACACACACACACACAAGCTTCAACTAGACATGTATGTACCAAGCAATGTAAAGTAGTGAATAGAATAATTTAAAAAATTAAAAAAAATTAAGCAAAAAAAGAATACACGTAGAAAAGAACACAAGAACGAACTCTACTTCTCCATCCGCTTATACGCGAGAAAAGAAAAAACAACAACAACCCCAGACAAAGCAGACGGCAATATCGATCATATGATTATTATTGATCATCAAAAACTGCTTTGAGCATGATGATGGGGGATATTTGAATAAAAAATCATTTAAACATAAAAGCAAAAAAAACAAAGAAAAAAGACATCCGTTGCAATTTGTCATCGTTATCCAACAGGGGGGTGGTGTATGTGTGATGAAATGCGCGCTTTGATTTGATAAATGATCTGCATCAAAAAATAGCCTCTCCTATGACATTACAAATCAAAATAACCGATTGAAAATTTGTCAAACTGCCAAATTAAAAAAAAGTGAACAATGAAACATACTTTCGACAATTTTAAAGTACAAAAAACAACAACTATAAATAAATAAGTAAAATATCCATCCATCCACTCATGAATGAATGAAAAGCGAGTGCGCACGCACGCACGTGTTTTTTCTCTGCTGTTTCATTCATTCATTTTTTTCTTGTTTTTCAATCAAAAAATAAACACAAATAAGCTTCGAAAAAATGAAAAAAATTTCCCCTTGTTTGCATTCTATTTCTAGCTTGGCTAGAAGCCAAATGGACGACGACGACAATAAAGAAAAGAGTTTGGTTTTCTTTTTCATCAATACTACTACTACTACTACTGCTGCTGCTGCTGCTAATAATAATAAGAAGAAGAAGAATAACAAGCGCTTTTTGCTTGCCTGCCGCTTGCTTGCTATTATATTCAGCTTTTCGAAAAATGGCAAAAGCGTTCAAACTTTGTGAAAGCGACATTTCACAACGGAAAACCCAGACAACGGCGAATCAATGACCAACGTCGAGCAAAATTGCTTGTCGACTGAGATGTGCAGCAATGCTCAAAAGAAAGCATCGACCAATGAATAACAAAGATGCTAGACGAACAACAGCAGCAACACCTCTTACCTACTACTGCTACTACTGCTGATGCATCCCATATGCTGCTACATACATACATACAGATAGGGACAAAAATGGATTGATTTGGGGATAAAAGATGACAACAAAATTGACCAATAAATAAAACAAATATCAGATCCGCTCGGCTAGTGCTGTAACAACAACAAGGCTTAATGAAAAAAAAATAAATTGCAACTGCAATTGCAGTTGTTGCTTAAGACGTGTCACCAGCTGCAAGCTACGACATATTCCATCAAAAAAACAACAACAACAACACTGTTGCATTTTAAGATGAAGAAGAAGAAGAAGAAGAAGAAGAAGCAGACACACCACACACACACACAGACAGACACAACACTGCTGTTGCTTGCTTGTTCACTTCGCAGTTGTTGTCAGTGAAAAAAAAAACAACATTATTCGTCGCATTTTTTTAAAATGATATTATTAAAATAGAAAGTCAAATAGCTTACGCAGCAGTTTGGAAAATTTGTAATAAATTTTGCACAATAGATGAAAAAGTGAACATCAGAAGCAAATTAATGAAGCAGAGCAAAAAAGTTTGTGCGCATTCGTCGTTAGCATGCATGTGCATCAACACACAGATTTTCAAACACATTGATGATGATGATGATGCCTGCTTGGCTTGGCAGTGTCATCATCGTCGTCAACCGTATGCATTTTTCCGTTCAAACAACTCAATTTCAAAATTTGCAATTCTATCCACTCTTATAAAACAAACCCATATACCACCACTCGCCACTGTGTGACAAGCACCGCCACCGCCGACGATCATCATACATTCCAACATTACAGCTGCTCGTTGTACATCAATTTTGTAAAAAGCATACAGATTAACAAAAAAAATGTAACTTTGTAACTTAAATTACCCACAAATGTAACTTAAATTATTCAAATATTTTAAGTTTTTTCTCGCATTGGAAAAGAAGTCAAAAATGTTTTTTAAATGAAGATAAAAATCACACTTTGAAAAAAAGATTAAAGCAGTAATCAACTATTGTATGAGAAGAAGCATGCACAAAAAATAAATAAAAATAAAAAATTCATGCAGTTAGCTAGTTGCACAAAGTTTTACAATGCTGAATTCCAAATATTTCAGCTGAAAGAGGTTGTTGGCCAAAGCAACCGGAAAAGAATAGAAGAGAGATAACTACTACTACACTACTAGTAGTAGCAGTACAAGCGTGGAATGTAACGCCGGTGCAGCTGTCACACGTCACAAGAGATTTTCCCCTCTCTGCTAGACAAAGCATACATATTTACTAATTTTGCTAAATTGACTTTGTCTGCCCAAGCAAGGTATAACGACGACGACGTAACAGATTTTCCATCAATGATCTTGAAAACGTCACTCATAAGCTTGGGGGATAATCACAACAGATGATGACGACAACAAGACAACAACAACAACAACAACAGAAAATGTAAAGTCTCATAATTTTGGAAAGTTGGAATACCACCAATTTGCACAATAATGATGATGAATCATCATCATTCAAAGTGTTGCGATTTATACAAAAAACACCAGAGCAGATAGATAGATAGATAATTTGACATATTCCTATTCACAAACGATGCATGCAGCACAGCATCCGTTTTCTTATTCATCTTAATTCGAATATCATAAATACCTGTACTTGTGCTCATCGAATGCAATTTCAATCACTTTGCAATCAATTGTTGCTAATATTAAATGGATAAAATCCACCGCTTTGAAATTCACTTCACTTCACTTCACAAGTTCCCTTTTCCATCATTTGCAACAAATATCTTCTTTGCGCCTTGCTTTTTGCTTCTTCACCTTTTGAATTGAACTTTGAAAACAATTTGAAAATAGAAAAAAAGAACAATAAAAATAGAAAAAAAACTACATTCCATTCATTCTATTTCATCATCGCCGTACCAATCACCGAAGCATTAAAAAACAACAACGATGACCAAGCACGTGCATTGAGCACACACGTTTGGTATTGAAATTCAACCGGCTAAGTGAAAAGCAAAAAGGAAATTAATAATCGGCAGATTAACACTCGAACCATAACTATTTTATTGTAAACTTCACTTCATCAATAAATAATAGATGATGAATGTTGTAATCAGGAAAACCAAAGCATATATATTAGCTTGGAAAATAAATGAATCCCTCCTCCTCCTCCTCTAATGAAGAAGAACGATCAGCAGCTGAAGAAAGCGCCCTACCCTACACGTTTCGTTCCGTTCCCGTAACCTGCTAATGTTGAACAGAAAGGGGAAAACACATGCAGCACGTGCGTCGTCAGTCAGTCAGTCAGTCAGTCGGTCGGTCGGTCGATGATGGAATTTCACGAATGTTCTGTTACAATTATTATTACTGTGTCAAGCGCATCTTTTCACCATTATACATGCCGTCACAAAATGCTTGAATTCGATTGAAAAACAACAACAAATTGATTTTTAAAGTCATATATATATATATATATACATGGGTGTGAAAGAGTCTGCCTGCATTCAGAGAATAAATAAATAGCAATGATTTTCTTCGTCTGGCTTAATTAGATAATTGAATTTCAAAACCAATGCCAGTGAAAGGCAAAAATGGAAAAGAAATAAATAAACGAACACATACACATATTATTTTTAATAAAAGAAAAAAAAGAGACAGACAGAGAGAGAGGAGAGAATACATCTGAAAAATGCTTTTTTTTAAAAATACATCATCATCAACCAACCAATGATGACGAACGAACAAAAAGCAACCGAACAGACAGAGAAAATGATGCTTGGCGGTGCCGGTCACCGCCAGCGTGACGTTGCCTATCCGACGACGGCCACGTTCCAATTTTGTCCAATCTCGCAATGGAATTTTCCCCCTCCCCTTAATTGGTGAAATTAAATCAGTGTCACCGGCATAGTCGACACCGACCATTTTCCACGGTGGAACGCTTTTCCTGTCACCGAAAGTTTTCACCTTGTCCCAAAGGCAGAGATTGTCAAAAATTTTCTCTTTTCTTTCTCTTTCTCTTTCTCCCTCTCCCACTTGTTGTTTGATTTAATTACACAACTCATTCAACTTGCTCGTTTTTTCTCCTTCCCACATAATATCCGATAATTTATTCCATCCACATCCATCTATATCACAGAACTATATACTCGTTCTGTAGTAGTCTATGAGCATTCCAACACTTCTCTTTTCCCTACCCCTCCCTCTCCTCTCGTTTTTTTTTAAAAAATGAAACCCATTTTCTCGGCGAGAATAAAATTCGGTTAATTGATGTCTGGCCGTCGTTCAAAGAAGCTTCTGCAAATTAGAAACGACTAGGAAGTAGAGTGAAAGGAAGAAGCAGAAGCAGAAGAAGAAGAAGAAGAAGCAGAAAAAAAATTGGCTCAACGCCAAATCGACCCTGAAGCAAGCGGAAACGATCGATAAGAACGCGCGACGCCACTTGAAGCACACAAATCGAACCTAGCGAACAGAGACGCGCGTCATTAGATTCGCACAATAATTGAACAACAATAAATGGAAAAAAATAATAAATAAATAACGCGAGAAAAACAACCAACCTATAATACACATAATATATGCATATAGTTATAAAAGAAAAACAAACAGCTGAAATCTTCCCACGTTTGCCGACTGCATTCATCAGTTATAGTTAGTTGTTGTTCAATATTTTTGAACGGATATGAACTTGGCGCTCGTGCCATGGTGCATCGATTCCCAGAACAAAAAGCAAAATCGATCAGACAGACGATAGTAATTTTTTTTCTTTTTTTTGACAATATACTTTGCAAATAGAAAACAAAATTATCCACAAACTTTGAAGTAATAATATCCCCCTCCCCACCTTTCCCCCATACCGCATGTCTACTTTTCTACTTTGTTTTTGTCAAGTTCACAACCGACAGTAATGCAAGTAGACCAAAAAAGAATCGGCAGATAATTTCCATTCAGTTCAGTTTTGGGATCCAAAAAAATAACAAAGAACAAAAAATCTGCCCATCAGCTTGAACAGTAAGCAGGAAATAATAACAGTAATAAAGCGTGACAATTTTTCAAGGAAAAAACACTCCCTGTACCAGACTGTTTCAAGTGCGACGTTTCATTTTAGTTTCTCTCACTTTTTTTACATTAAATTTTTTCCCTTCCCAACCATCATCAGACAAGAAAACAAGGTCGCGATCGCTTGCAGGCAAGCATCTGGCGTCCAGGTAAGCAGACTGAATTACGTTCCAATGAAAGTTCTGCACACAAGTATGTGCGTCTGTGTCACAGTTTGATGGGGGAGGAAAACAATTTTTTTTTTATAAAAAAAACGTATCTCAAAAAATCCAAACTGATGCCGTAACGTAAGCCGAAGAGTTGGATTACAAGGGAAAAGAGATGAATAGCACACTTGAAAAGCAGAAAAAAAATAATACTTTTCCCCAAATTTTTTTACTGCATACCAGACCAGCACAACCTTACACAGCATCATTCATAAGAGCGAAACAACGGGGAAAATACATTTACAGTAAGAGAACGCAAAAATAATGACAATAATAATAATAATAAATTGAAACAGAAAAGCAGAATTTGTTGCTTCATTTCAACTATCTCCGCGAGATGTTGCCAAAGCGAGCGGTTAATAAATGAATGACTGCACAAAATCACCAGCCTCCTATACCCCTCGACACGTCAATTCAAAAACCGGGCGGCAAATTTGAAAACAGAAAAAAAAAGAAAAATTTCCCGCCTCAACGAGAAAATATGTACACTGAATAACGTACGTAGAACGAGAGTTATGAGAGAGTTCAAAGAGAAATTGTTATAATGATCGTTTACGGCGTACCTCCTCTCTGCCCCTACTCATTTTAGAGAATATTTTTTTAAAAATAATCAACAAAACTAAAACAAAAAATGCTTCTTACCCGACTGAAGCTGAGTCGGATCGGCTATTCTGGACTCGGACATTGAGACTCGACTGTGCCTGGGTGTGGTCAGTGGTCAGGTGAAGAACAATTTGCCAGGTAAAGGTGAAACACGACCGTGATAAGCTTGATCAACAGAGGGAGAAAGAGGGTCTTGGATATTTTTACATGAAAGGCCTGAAGAACAACATCAGCCTATGAACAAGATGCACAGTGCTGTGCCTTGGCAAGAACAGAAAGTAACAGAAGTGACATACCGTTGCGCGCCTTTTAAGAAACGTCAACGCCGCCGCACTACCAAATCACTGCGCAACAATTCAATGTGTGTAATGTCTGGTGCCGACAGACGGCGGTGGTGTCGAACGTTTGTCTGGATACAAATTTCGACGCTGAAAAAATAAAAACACTTCCCGCTAGTTAGTTCACAATCTAACAATAATATTATGATTAATAATTTATAATAAAACATGCTTTAATAAAGATATGAATATTGAAAATGACCCGATAAATGCGCTTTACCTGCAAAGAGGCAGCAAGCGAATGGACGAGACGATATGCGTTGGCAAAATTCTCCCAGTCGGCCGACGTCAGAAAAGTTTCATTTCCTTCCTCGTCATGACTCTCCAAGCAGAGCAAATGGGGCTGGAACAAAACAAAAAAAAAGTAAATAGCATAAAAATAAAAGGAAAAAAAATAATAAGTGATAAAATTATAAAATAAGGAAGTGAAAATTAAATCAACCAACTACACTATTATTTATTTATCTATTTACTAGTTGTACTTTGATCACATACCAACAAATTCAACCGTACAAGATTTTTCTATCACTGTTGAATCTTTGGTGGTTTGGTTGAAAATTTTCCACAATAATGGACAAATTTCGTCAAGAATAAATTTTTTAAACAAATATAACATTCTACGAGAAATTCATTTGCATAATTACCATTCATTTTTGCATAGATCAATAATGAGCCTCATCACTACCGGAAGTATGAACAGCACTTGCGGAAAATGTTCGCTTAACAGCAATTTATAAAATGCAAATTTTCACCAAATTATCCTGCAACTTTTCCCCCCATTGCATTTCTCTTCTAGCCCGGCTTTATTTTCCGCTTTCAAAAACGATGAACAGTGGTGAATGATAATTTCCGCCCAATTACGCAACAATCATCACAATTTCACTATACTAACAAATGAAAAGCACAAAAAGAATAAAACAAAACGATGACAACACATTTGCCTATCCCCGTGACGATACTGCTAAGATGTCGTCGTAGTTGTGAAACTAAATTTTGGAAAAATTCAAATTCACATGCAAATATTAGCAACAACATTAAATAAAAATATTTTTTTTTACAATGACGTAATATTTTGTGTATTCAAAGAAAAATTGTCTGCTTTTCAAAATAATAATATTAATATTAACATTTCACATGATAACAAGCAAAATTCACTATTACGACAATATAAAAAACACTTATTCAACGCAATCACAATCACAACGCAAAGAATTACAAAATAAGAAATAAAAATATTAAATCAATAAAAAAAAATACCATTTTCTCACAAAAATTAACTCAGTTTCAATGAACTCAGAACTCAAAACGGTCAGTACAGAATTTCATACTGTAGCAAAAAAAACTGCAAACAGCAAAAACTAACCCACTCAAAATCTGCCAATTGGACTTTTTCAGTTAATCAAAGAATTCAATTTTTCCCCCAAAATACTCATCAAGCACCAAAAAATGAATTAATTAATTTTGAAAATATACAACTAAACCTTTTCCATATTATAAGCAAAAAAAAGAATAACTGATACACTTTCTAAACAGGTACAACATTCCCCGCTCAAAATTACCAACTGTCAATGCCACTTTAAATTACCAGAAAAAAAACAGTGGGTGAAACTGAAAAAATTAACTAACCTATTTTGCATACGTTTAAAAATTCTTCAACTTTCATCACATCGTTTCATGGACAACAACATCACTATACTACCTGCAAAATGTGAACAATAAAAATAACAACACATCGCAATGATGAATATAAACTTGAAATTTGCAATTTTTCAAATAAAAATTATTTAATAATCATTTTAAATAACAATACCGACGACGTAACACAACTTTCTCATTTTATCGAGAGAAAAAGTAATTTTTACTAATAAGTCAGCAGAAACTGAGAAAATTTTAATATTATCTTAAAAACAAAACTGCCCTCAAACAATTAATTTTTCAGAATCCCTGTGTAACCTTGGAAATATTGTTTGTTCATCATATCAAGACATCAGTGAAGGTAAAAAAAATGAAAGATAAAAATGAAAAATGAAAACAATTCCAATTCCACCTTTACCAACGTCTCTGGCTAGTGAAGAAATCTGGTCAATAATGGTGCTTATCTGTGACAGCCTAATCAAATTAAGCAATGACCGAATGTCTGCTTTGACTACAAGTCCATTTGAGATGCTCTTCTGTAACTGCTCTACATATCATCATCGATCTTTGTCTGTCTGTCTGTCTGTCTTATTCAAGCAATTCAGTGGTTGGAATAGGAACAAAAGCGACAAAGTGACAAAATCATCATCTCTCACGTTGATCGTTCACTGTTTATGGCTGTTAAGCAAAAGATAAAAATATACCATGTCGTATGGAAAAGTTCTACCATTCAGAGTCAAAAAACAGCATATTAAAAAAATATTCATCCCGTTACTTATTATCACATAAAACAACATTCAGCAAATGTAAAGAAAAGATATAAATTTATATTATATATAAATTATTCCGTTATAATATAATGAATTATCATTCCGTTATATATACGGCGCACAATTATATCATTTTTTTCTCAAATAATTGACCGTGTTCAAATCAAACAACACTTATCAGTGATCAACAAACAATATCTATTTCACATAGTCGACATTCTCAAGAAATAGAAGTACATAAAAACAAGTAATCCAAACTGCGTTGATAGAAATCATATATATAGATATATATACATCACTCAGTACACATTAATTAAAATTACTTGAAATTAAATTACATTTTATCACAAAATCAATTCAAAATAAATTTCAACTACAGTAAATATAACGCAAGTAGAATACTGTTGTGGCAACAAAAGATCATTTGAAATAACTAAATCGACCAAATTCAATTTACTGCAGAACAGAATTTCAAATTGCTTAAAACTATTCAGAAGAAATTCACGCAAAATTATTACCAATCATCTTAAAACAAAATACTTATATTTATTAGTTTCACTGCACAGTCAACGAACTAACATTCAATGACTATATTGATCAAATCGGTAATTTAGGCATTTCAAACATAAAATGTACAAATAAATTATACCGCAATAAAAGTAGATAAAGAGGTAAATTATCAAATAAACTTCAATTGTATTATGAAAGAAAAAAAATGACATGAAAATAAAGAAATAAAAATAAAGCGCAAATTTTTGTTCAAGTACTTACCAAAGTAAAATTTTTCGCATTGTTCTACAAGAAGCAAAAAAAGATTCGGAAAATGATAAGCTTTCTAATCAGGGGACGATGTTCGAATCAACAAATTTCAAAACGCCAAACACGAACATTACCTAAAATTTCATCAAAATATATATATAACAATCAAAATGACAACCAAAATGTCTTTCTTTTACAAAAAAAAATTTCAATAATAAATTTAAATCACAAAATTCATATTGAAATACACTGTTACATAAAAAATAAATTAATAAAAATAGCAATTAAAAAAAATCAGCACATACCATCAAATTATCGAAAACTAGATATAAAATTGCAAAATCACGGCTGCCGTTTTTTCATGTACGTTAGTTCGGAACTGCGTTTCAAACTGTCCGGATAGTCTGTGATCTGTTCGTCGTCATAAATTGTCGAAATGATGTGCTTCTCTGTGAATTTTTTTGGAAAATTTCTACGTTGCAACTTTTCACCACGATATGCAAATCCAGACTTTTCTTTTCCAGTCTGCGCACTCTCGAGCATTTCTAAAGCTACAGGCAATGCACTGCCTTGGCCAGTTCTGCCCAAGCCGCTGCCTTCTTTCCATCCTTGCTTAAGAAGCAACTTCAATCCAATTCCTTTAGTGTATTTTTCAAATGCACCAAATTCGCTTTTTTTCATTCTATCCAACGATTCTTCAATTGCACTTTTTTTGCTATATTTTTTCCGACTGCTTCCAACGGTTTCTTTTTCACTCGGCTAGATAAAAATGATATGATTACACACAAATTACTACTACCACGGACACACGTCTGCTTCGATCTTAATGCGATATGTGAACAAATACAAATAATTTTCCAAAAAAAACATTAACATTACAAATCGTCTCATTACAAACATTAAAATTAATTATCTATTAATCAATCTTTCTCCTAATTTTAATCTGTCCGTCTTTTTAATTTCAACAGTTTTCGAAGTGCATCATTTTTTCATCAACTCTCCAATGCCTTATACAGTAAAACTTAATTCTTCAACATCACAATTGTACAGTAAACAATAACAACGTGAAAAATAAAAATTACAAATAATGAAATGAGAAAATATTTTAAATTCACTTACTTCAAAAGTTTTTATTTTACATTTTAATTAAAAAAGCTTTCAAAAATTTTAAAATTAACATTTATATAGTATAGAAAAAGAAAAAACTTACCTGTTTAAATACAGAATCACTTAATTGACCAGATTGAATCATTGCCATCCGACGAATTTCCAATGAATCTTTTGCATCTTTGTCAGCTGAATCGTATTCTTCACTGCCTTCAGCATAATATGCACTCATATCTATATCCCATTGGTCAGCCCATTTTTCATCTGTATCATTTTCAGCTTGAGATCGTTGAAACGCGTCCGTGTTGAACACTAAGCCGGGGCCACCTTTCTCCCACACAATTTCCATTTCCTCTTCGTACAATGTTTCCTTGAGCCTGTCTTGCTTTCCTGGATCATCATGGAAAGCTTCATGACGTTCCCATTCCTCGCACTGATCGTCGTCGCCGTCTTCTTCTTCGGACAGCTCTTTCAATATGGATGTAGTGGAATATTCGCTAGCTTCAACGGGCTGTGTTTCGTACGCAAATGGAATTTCCACACCAGATCGCTGACTTGATCGAGATGTTCGATCGTAAATACCCAATTTTCTGATCATGTGCGGTGGAAATTTGCACTGCTTTATAAAGTTCAAAATGACACATGTCGGAGTGCCGACGTTTCCATTTGGCAGTAGAGCAGGTGGTTTCAGCTGACGCATCACTACATAAGATATTCCTTTAGTTCCATTGTTCTGCTGTGACGATGATAGAAATGAATGTGGATCTTTGCATTTTACAATGCAACATTTTCCATCCACGTTAAGCTCTGAATGTAAAGCCCAATCCTTTCCATGATATCGTCGAATGAAAAGATCACGATCAGACAATGTCATGAGAACCAATGCATAATTTTTATTATTAAACGATCGCTCCGCTTTAGAAGAAGCATCATCTTCTTTGCAAAAAAACTGTTCAGCTTGAATAATTTCAGGACAATGCAAATAGTGGAAGCAATGAAATCGCTGTTCTTCTACAAATGTTGAGAAAAACTGACGAAGATGTTTCGATCGAAAATTCTTTGGTATGTTGCGTACAACAGCATATACTAACTTGTCACCAGAGCTTTCACAGCCAGAACTGCTTTCAGTCTTATTCATAATTCTGAAGCAATAGTGAAATTTTAAATGAATATCATTCGTAAATAAAAAAACAACACTACTAAATCATAAGCTACCTCAAAAAAATACTGAAAATCAACTGTCAAGTTATTATATTACACATTTTATAATGAAATAATAGATTACTATTTTTCAATTTTAATAACTGTAATTACACAGGTCAACAAATTGAAACTTTTTTTCTAGGGTTTACTAAATTACGATTGATTTTTAATAATTTTGCTATGCAGATTTCAAAAATGTTAATGAATTTTTCCCATCACATACAGTTTTTTCGCAATGTGTACGTGGGTATGCACGTATTGTTGTTCCCGGAGCAAGCATATGTTTTGACTGCAGTCTGAATCCTAGTATTTCAACTCCAACTTGGAGAGACCTAGATCTCGAACAAAGTCGTTCAACTCACACTGTGTGTGCAAAGAGCTGAGGTGTATTTTCATGCTCCATTTCAAAGTCGCTGTCAGTGATGGTTTCTCTGCCACTTCCTTCATCACTTGGGACAATTGTGTCCATGCTATCCCCGGTGGTGATGGAATGGGTACATCAGGACCATGGGGAACAGGCCTTGTAGCAGATGGAAGATTTGGATAAGAAATATATTTTCCGTTTTTCGCATTATAACCCCTTACATTGCTAAGACATGGTTTTGTGGTTCCCGCCACACCATAGGCACACCAAAGGGAAGAGATTTCAATGTTTTTTTGCTCCATTTCCGCAACTGCTCAACACATGTGTGGCAGACTATATGTATTGTGGCCCAAGACTTGTCTTGATCTCCTAGCTTTATACCAAAGTATGCGAAATATGCCTTCTTCACAAAATCTGTTATTTTCTGCCTGCTACTCTTCACTACAAAACTGCCGCAAATGTGACAAAATGAATCTGGACTACTTAGACACTTTCGTGATGACATTTTTCGTTACTGCAGGGTCTCCTTACATGTTTATGTCTTGTATGACTCTCTTAAAACAGAAAGCACAATGTGTTACATACGTACAATAGTGGAAAAAGTAATATAGCGCGGTGTGAAAAACGGCACGTGATGGGAAAAAACAAATATCATTTTCATAATCAGCATGCCAGAAATACCCAAAATCAGCTAATATTTGGGAGACCCCCGAAAATCATGTTGACCAGTATTACCAATAATTGCTTGCAATCAAGTATTTCAAGCTATGATTGACGTTACTGGAATCATTTGAATTAGATATCATTTAATTTTATCATTTAAAAAAGTGAGCAAATCTACTTTCAATCAGTATGCTTAATTTAAATAACTCTATTTTTAAGCTACATAAATCAGCATTATCATACATACAAACTTTCCAGAATATATCAACTGAAATGAAAATATATGCAAAGCGCTGTAAAGAACACACCGTAAGAAACAAATTGGATTCAGCTAAATAACTACATTTTAATACAATGTATTTTAACATTTTATTAAGTAAATGTTGAATCAAATGAAATCAAGCCAAACTAAACGAAAACAAAACAAAACAAAACAAACTCCCAGACAGAAGCTTATATGTATATTTATAATGTTAATAAAATATAAATGAGCTTACCAAAGAAAAATATCGCAATAATGCTGTTTTATTATAAAAAATATGCTTTTCAATAACAGACTGGATTTTCAACAGCGGCAAACTGCTTATTTAACATGCAAAAATCTGATACTTCCATTACAAGAATACTGTAGAGTTGTGATGTGCAAGATTATAATTTTTGTAATATTTCTAAAAATATTCACTACATCCAGAGTTGATTAATTTTTATTTAAACAAAGCTTAAATTATTAATTTTATTGTGGTGCAACTCGACCTGTCCGCTTTATCAAAAAGGCTAAGTTTTCAATGGTTACGTGTACTTTATCGTCAGATACAATCAGATGATGGTATCTCGTTTGGGATAACAGATAATTTTTTCATTTAAAAACTTCAGTAAATGTTAGAAAATTAAACATGCAGATTTGAAATAATTTTTGATGCGCGCAATTTTACACATTTAATATTGTTGTGTCATACTGTGAAGGTGAAAATTTGTCATGGCCTATAATGTGTGATAATAGCTTCAACAGTACAAGTACAACTTTGTACTGATTGTAAAGCAACTCGAAAGAATATTTGTTCTTTGAACAGCATTTGATGATGAAAAACATAAAAAGAAGGAAGCATCCTGTTTCTCCTCGTCAAACATGCAGTTTTGACTGCATTGTATAAATTGATCAGTAACTGTTTTTCTCTTTGCAAAATAAGTATATATACACTACCGATACGTTTAGATTGTAATCAAACGCTGTCTCTACTTATCTGACCAAATATTAAAACTAAAAACACTACTAATGACGAATCTTTGGTCTTGTTACTTAGTGAAAATTGATTTTGTTAACCAATCGAATAATAAAACGTGCAAAACTTCTTCAAGTGAGCCAATGTACACTTTCACGTCGATAAATACATGCATATATACAAACACTATCCACTATGACTTTGTGTACAAGTTGTGCCTAAATACACTCAGTCTGTGTAATGAAATCGAAATTGATTAAATATTTGACATAAGTTAGATTCGAAAAATTTGTCTACCCGTTGCCACTCGGCCAGTCTTATTCTTTGTGGAACGGCTGCTGCAGACTGCTGTCGTTCACGTATCTGTCGAATAACTGTCCATTTTTCCAATCTTTCAATCTACCTACAGTCATCTACAGCTAATACACACATATGTATCTGGAATTTCATGCATTTTCAACATTTCATATCTGCTTATTTTTCATCTATTGGTAGGTAAGTGAGCTTATTTTGCACGACTATTTGCCAATATTTGCAACAAACGTTCACAAGAGCAAATCCGAAAAATTCTGCTTTGAAACAAGGTTATATCATACATCATTAAAATCCTTATCAGTGTCATTGGGATATTAAGATTAATAGATTAATATTTGTGACATTTGTGATAATTTAACTGCGTGCACTTTTGAACCGAAGCTGTGCATAATAACAACAACGTTCAGGAGGACATTTGCATTGTTCGTGAAATTTCACATTTCTCTGCCCGGAACTCTTGTTCACCAGTGTTGTTTATCTTCATGCTTTTCAATCAGCGTTTGTCCTGTTGACTTGTTCTGGTTATTGGTATCCTGCCCCTCATTATTGAATAATCTTACATTTCTGGCATTTGTATTCGAATTTTTCCTTCAAGCTCATCATTTGCTTCACTTCTACGCTTGTTTTTCAGCTTTCTTGGCAAATTTTTAGAAGAAAAAGAAAATACTAATACTTGCAATTAGAAAATTGTTCACCTTGAACGTCCTTGTTTACAGAATTGCTTATCACTTCTGTAGTCAGATTAGTTTTGTTTAGATTTTGATGATGAAATATTTTATTACATCAGTTAGTGTTATTCTGAAAGTTAAGTTGCAATATCTTCCTTCAACGCTATCTACATAAATCACATTTTCAAATAGCACAGTTACTGTTAATGCAAACAGATTGCTTATTGGTAGAGAAAAATAAACAAAAAAGATTGAAACTGGACCGTCAATGGCTAATTCAAGCTCACTTGCCCACGCTGAGCAATCATCGTAACTGATGATGATTCAAATTACCTATGCTAACGGGCAACATGCTTTCAGGGCACAAATCATTTCGCAAATTTTATACTAGTTTTCAATTTTCAATTTCAACAAGCGCAATTTTCTTCCTCAAAGCCAATACATGAAAAGCTATACATTATCCAGATTTTCTTAATTTATACAAAAAATCTAATAATCAAATAATATCTCAGACATATGCTTCGTATATAATGTAATGTATTCAGATCAAATTTTGTTTCAATACTTTCCTTTATTTTTAATTAAATACTTCATTGGGGTATGAAAATTATTTTTTTTTTAAATGACCGCTATAAACAAGAATCAACTTATGATGTGTTTCTACGCTAGCTGATGAAAGACACATTTTATTTCCGGTTTAGCAGTATCAAAGTTATAAGTGTTCATTAAATGCCCACAGATGTTTATTTCTCTCATTTTAAGAAAATAAAATAGCAAAAGCTTACTTAAATTTCATAAATGCTCAAGCAGAAATAAAAGGCTGGTTTTCATTATTCATTATATACATGCTAGCCAAGGATGTTGTAAAATGTTTTGTCGTTCATTTGAAATTGTACTATTGCTGTTCTCAGCTAATGAAGTTATTCATGCAAATTAACTTTTTCATGATAAGACAGATTTTGTTTCTTATATTTCATCACACAGTATGTAAATTTAAATATAATGAAACAATAAAAGGGCTGCTTTGACGTGCGCATTAATAAATTGTATAATGCGTCTATTGGGTAAAACTGAATTGATTTGCTGTTCATAAAAAATAAGAATAAGAAGAATTTCATAATATGAAAATCTCAATCAAATTTACAAAAGCATTTGTGGAATAATAAAAAAAAAAGTGAACACAAGTGAATAAAAATATGTCAAATGATAAGCTTATTTGCAGTTTGATAGTTCAACTGACATATCAGAAAGCCAATATGATTGACAAATAACTGCTTTAGGTGTCAATGTGATAAAATACATTAGCAGCAAGTTTTTTTTAATTTGATCAGTTTTAAGCTTCAAGAACGTTTACAGGAAGATTAATTGCATTTTCTAAGAACAGTCTATGCTAAATGCTCATCAAAACCATGCAAAACAGTTTTAATAGTCAAAAATAGGGGCAACTATCCCATGATCATAAAGAATACGTTTCCTTGTTATATTTTTTCCTATAATTTGTTTTCAGTTTAAGATTAATTTGTAATTTAATAACGTAAATGAAGCATTGGTGTAGTCATTTTACGGTGTAAAAGGAAAATTCACAGAAAGCACAAAAACATAAAAGCGTTAATGCAAAATATTAGCAAGGTTATTTTTGTAAATTTAGTAAAACAATAGTATAAAATAAATTTGATTTGCTTATAAACATTTCATATTCATATATATATATATATATATATATATATCATATAATGTGTGACGCAACATAGTGTTTACTTTCAAAATAGCACAAAAGTCGAATGAAGTAAAAATTTGTTTTTCAACATAATAAAATCCCCTTTGGATAGTAAAGTAGGGTAGAAAACCATTAATCTGGTTGTTTATTTTCCATTTAAATAATTCAAATTTAAAGAACCCTGCATTCCACATAATGGAGAAAGAAACTGCAACCAACATTAAAAGGTGTCTTTTATAAAAGTCGGTATAAATAAACAGATAAACTGATGTTATATATGGTATGAAATTTCAATGAAAAATGGAAATAAATGCTTTCTATGTAGAAAATATCGATAAGGATAAAGCAGATTTGTTGTTACAATCGATTGAACAAACAGAAAGCCATTACACACTTGTTTTGCCGTTATATTTTACTCTTTCCTCCAAGAGCCAGTTACTTTCCAATTGATCAATGGATTTAACTTCTCCATGATAAATAAATAAATAAATATACGTATATATTTGCGTATGTATTTTTTGTAACTTTTAAAATTATATATGCCAATATTATAAATATATCAAAATGAAAAATAAATAGCTATGAAGAAGAAAGAAAGTTTGTTAAAATGTTCCTTTTTATAATATTGTGCAAAAGGAAATTGCTCCTCCCATCAGTTCTGGGGCATTTTTCATTTGCCATGCTTTAACCTCACATTCAAGTGTTGCTCTTTTATTGTGTTCGAGTGGGTCGTGTGCTCAATCCAGTTGCAGAGGTTAGCTGGGTAAAAAAATACTATGAAAAAACCATAGCACAGGTGCGCTTGCCACCCTTGTGGAGACCAGCCTTTTGTTGCCGAACACGAAGGTGGTCCGTCGTTCTACGACCATTGTCTTCCGGTCCAGACAGTGACCCGGCGCCGCCCCGACTTCAGCTGATCCACGCTAAGCGCCCGTGAATTGGTGCCATTTATTGAACAGTTAAAGCCTCTTAGATGTGGCCAGGTCGCGCAAAATGCACAATAAGCTGCCCAAACGACCGACCCGGATCGATCCGGATAAGTGAAAACAGCCTGCGGTCCAATTCCACACGTGCAAACGATCAAAATGAACATTATGATTTTCCAAGCTAGCCCAAAGGTCCAATCCAGTTCGACGTGCTGTTTCATCATGCTGTCATAAATTAGCTAAACAAGCGGTTTAACTGTTGACCGTGTGGCCATCCTCGCAAATTTCAAGGTGTCGATTCATTGAATCGAGGATCGATGGATGCCCTTTCATGCTTGGACGTTTTGAGTGTTTTTCTTATGTCCTCAGAGTGAAAATTGTTCGTTCGATCGACCATCCGTGGTAAAGTGTCAGCCGTATTTGCGTGACGGCTGCCAATGAACAGCGAAAAGCACTTTCAAGGGTAGTTCAACAACTAATATAGCCTACGAGGTTCAGTTTGTAATTGCCCCTCTTTGCCTCAAATGTGGGTCTTGCATTATGCTTTGTTTAAGGCCATCTAATATGTATGTGTAATAGCTGCATAATCTTAGTGTAAATTTGCACGGCAAATTTACTTTCCAAGGTACACTACTAACTAACTACACTGATTGATACGTATAATGTGACAATTCTCACTCTGGCAATGGCATGTCAGTCTGACGGACGCGCGCCTTTCTTATTCTCTTCAATGAAAATTATTCAAATTCCAAATATTCTTCTTCTTCTTCTTCTTCTTCTACATTCTCAAAGTTTATCACTGCAATTTTTCACCTTTTCGGCACCATGTACACTTGAAAAGTCCATTGCAGACACACAGTATGTTGTATTTTCCTGTTGGTTTAATTAAAAATGAAATTTATTTCCATTGCTATTTATTTTGTTTTCTTCTTTTTTCTATTAATATGCGTCAAATTTTCATCCGTGCATATTTGAATTGGTCGCGCAAATAATCAAAATCAAAGCGCGATAATTAAAAATGTCCATAATACCCAGCTCTGATTGCTATACTCTTATTAGCCGGCAGTCGATAAGTACGGCGAATTGCATTTCACATTTCATTGGCATACTGTAGTAGTTAGTGGCTGTCACCCCAATCGGTCGAACAGGCTCTGGTTTGAATGTTTTGCTCAGAAAGCACAGAAACGAGTTTGCAATTTTCGTTCGATTTCTCAGCAAAGCTAAGGAAACGTTCAAGCAGTTCATTGCAGATGAATGTTAAATTTCACAATAAATTATTCTTTTGATTTGTAATCCGGAAAAAATTATTTGATTAGATATAGTTTATTGCAGCAAATTTGTAGAACAATTAAATTAAAGTCTTTTCAAAGCATGATTTTTTGTTGAAAAACTACATTGTGTGATTTGCACGTGCAAGGCAGAAATGTCTTTCTTATTCAAAATGACAAAACGTATACATAACAATAAATTATACTTTGAACTGTAAAAATTTGAACATTTAAAATGTACCCACGTATTTTCATTATGACATCCTTTTTTGTTCTTTACTTTGCTTAAAATACTTAATTGAAACTTCAAACAGAAGCATTATACGATTCGATTTGTATAATTTGTATTTTACGGAGGTTTAATATTATATTCTTGAATGGTTTCAGCGATCTTAACAGTCAAGAAAATCTGCTTGAAAATATCGCATGACATGATCACTGAAATAGGATGAACATATCCACCTTGAAAAGTTGGGTTGTATTTTTCCCTTCCTCTGCTTATTTATGAAAGAAATGCTCAAAGGTGATTTAACATTCACTTAGAGAAATAGAAAAAGAAAGCTAGTATAAATAAGCTTAAAACTGGTTCGACATTATTTATCATCCTTTTCATTCACTGGAAATGCAAAATTTATAAAACTGATCATGTACATACATTTCAGATTGACTAGATTAAATGAGTAATTTTCAGTTTCAATTAAGAGATGTTTTTAATGAAATTAATTGCAATGTTCAAGCTTCGTCCGTGTTTGCTAGTCATTAAAAGAGAATTTGACATTTTCAACATAATGCCGGTACAGTGTTTTCATTGTGCTGCTGTTTGTTTGCCGAAGCAGCTAGTTCAAGAGAACAGTCTGTTAGCTGGTGAAGTCAGCAGATAGGCTGCTGTTATCGCGTCGCCTGGTTAAACAAAAGAGACGAGAAGCGGCGATGATTTGAAGAAACGCACGACGATAATGTGGCCCCATAATTGACGCGTCTCGCTCCTTGCGCAAACAAACCTAGCTATCTGTCTATCTATCCATAGCTGTATAGCAGTGTAGCATGTCGTGACCGTAGAAATGGACGGCTGTTTCATAGCTAATTGTCGAACCAGGCAAAATCGAAACCGTCATCACATCTCCAACGCATCACCAACCTCCCACTGAACTGGCATACTGTAAAATGCTCAGACGAACGTCAACGCATCAATGTGCGCAGGCGGTTGTGTTCAATTTCTACTTCCACTGACGACCAGCCAGCCTCTGAAGCTTGTTTTCTTAAACTGCAAAGCAAAATGCTCGCTCAACCGGCGAGGCAAGAAATAAAGCGTCACCCCATTCAATGGTTGAAATTTAAAACTTAACTCGACCGCGCATTCATTCTCCATACGTTCAGTTTTGAAATTTCTTTACAATTGATGTCTAATCGATTTTGAAATTTTTTATTCACTCACCAACCAACCAGTACTATTTCTTTTATGCTGATCACATTAATAATGATCAAGTAATAATGCGATTGATTCAGTTAAACTTAATTATATTATTTTTTACAAAACACAATTTATATAATTCATAAGACATTCAAAATGAAAGCCCTATGTACCGATCTACGAATTCTATCTACCAATGTCTGCTAACTTCTCTATCTATTGCACTACATCTACAGAACATTACTTTTTACGGTCCTTTTCCTAGTAACTTTAACGAATAGCGCACTGATCAAAATGACCCTACAGGCCTATTTTTATCTTAAATAATCCTTGGAAATTATGCTAAATATTTGGTATATTGCAAGAAACAAAGTATATCGTATGTAAATTAATACACATGGCAAATAAGCTTAGCAGAACACGACAAACAACGTCCTATTATTGAAAATAGAAACAAATGTACTTACTTAGTGATAAATTTTTCACTTGGAGCACGTAGCCAACGGTAAACTTCATACAGGTAGATCAAGATCAAAACTGTGCAAGTAGATTTGGTGTAGAGTCTCCGGTGCCGAAGTGAAGCGAAGCGAAAGTAGCAGCGTTCAAATCACCTAAACTGAGCACAAATACTGTTTCAATTTCATTCCATTCTTGACGAAGATTAATCTGAAATTTTCGCTGAAAAATTTGAATAAAATATTTATTTGCATATAGTCAACAATTTCACTGCTAACTTGTTCAATTCAATTGTTCACTGCTTGTTGAAAGGTCGCTCAATTACTTAATGATGTGATAAGATTGTGATGTTATTTACTTTATCTATTAACTTCATTTCAGCTATTTAACTTGATCCAGTTAAAAATCCAAGTAGATAATGAATCATTAATGAATGAATGAATGACAAGTAAATATAGAGAAACATCTGTATATTCAGAATAGTTGACATATATATTATTTCAAAAAGAAAACTGCATTTATTAATTGATGATGTGAAATGATATCTTACTGATATATGCATGTATATGTACAGATAGACGGATGGATGATGTAATGCGTGCTTTTAGTTTAATGATTGTGTTATTAAAGTTAGAATTAGAATTAAGCAAAGAGAAAAGAAAGCAGGGTTTAACTAGGGTAGGGGGGGGGAGGAGTGTTGGTTTCATTTGCATAAAATCAGATTATGCAGAGTATGTATTTTGTTAGTTTTTGATTTTGACTTTCTTTCTTTCTTTATACAGTTGTCTGTACATGGTTTGTTGGTTAGTTTATTGTTGCTTTCTGCAAAGCGTTCATCCACCCTGCTAGTGCTAGTGGATTTGAAATCGGTGGATTTTCATCCAGTCAGTCAGCAGTGACTTTCACTAGCCAGTAAGTAGCAGGAGATGAAGTGATTTGCTGATTTGTTCTTTTGCATTGATGCTTTTGATCATGGTCGAATGATCTGTTTGTCGACCACACAGCAAGAGGGGCAGAGAGAGTAGGAAAAAGTGGGGGAGAAGAGGAAAAAATATTAAAAGAAGTAAAGTAAGCAGAAATGGACGAGTAACTGAATGAATGAATGAATGAATGAATGGAACGGAGAAAAAGAGCACCGGACAGCGGCTTGCCGCTAAGATGCGGATGTGCTCAGAGTGTTGTGTTTGCTGTCCAGCAGTTGGTCAACGTACTAAGTAAACACGGTGTCCTGTGTTTGCCGGCCCTGAAAAAGACCACCCGGACTTCAGGCGCCAGGCATGGTTCAGTTTCTGTTTGCGCTACGGCCAAGCCGAGGCCGGCAATCCGCTTCACTGTCTCCCACGAGCTGTTGACACTCGATATGGCCAGGTGAAATGCCAAGTAAACAAGTACGAGAGAAAATGTCCCAGCTCAGTCACTGTCCAATGCAAACAATAACCATCAGCTAATCGCCGCCAGCCGGTTCAGGACTTAAGTAGCTGTCTCAAAGGTGCTCATAGCACGCCTCGTATATACATATATATAAACCGCCAAAGACGTTTGAAAATTCAACAATATTGACCATGTCTGCGTTTCTGTGCAATAAAAAACCAGACTCTGAAAACGGTACTTTCTTCAATGTTGAGCTTTCCAAAATTTCATTCACACTAAAGGCATTCGCATTCATAATTTATGAAAACAAAACTTTTCAATTTTTCAAAAACAGCAACTAACTTACGAACGATATGGGACAGAAAATTTCAACAATAAACGCAGCTCATATTGATGATATATATCTATTATCCATGTCAAATTTCATTTCACAAAGTAAAAATATATTTTAAAAATATGCTCAATTATTCAAAGCAACAAAAACAAAATAATAATCAACTGGTAAATTTAATTTAAAACATGAAAATATGTGCATTTGTCTGTATGCGAACGTACAGAAAAGGGAAAAACAAACGGCTTGAAAAACGACGTAAAAAGCCGTCCTCAGTGCGCGCCTGAGGCACCTTTCATTACAAGGCGAAAACAGTTAAACGAAAGCGCCACTCAGACGAGCCCATCCAAAAAAAGAGAAAAACATAAAACCAACAAACAACCATCATCATATTTGTGGGCTACTTAGTTTACACAAAATGAAGGTCGACACAATACTGTCATGCAAACAGTCCATATAAACATATGCATATGTATATTACGCATATACACAGGGATTTTTGTATACGTGCATAAATATACATACATATATATGTGTGGAAGTGATCGATCGAGTAAAGCAGAAAATAAAAAATGCATATACAACAACTGCGCTTCATATAACTCAACTATGAAAAATTAAGATGAAAATAAAGAAAGAAAACGGAGGGGGAATCAAGAAATAGAGAAACATAAAGAATTTAGAAGAAGAAACGGTGGAAGGAGAGAAAAAGCGCGAGAGCAAAAGAGAAAGCGGAAAAAATATATGCGTGCGTGAAAAAGATTATATATATATGTGTGTGTGTGTGTGTGTGTGTGTATATAACAATAATTTTAAAGTTCGCTTTTGATGCGTTAACATAACATAAATCACCATTCTGGTCGATAACAAATGTCAGGTATGGATGCAAACAATGCGCTTGAAAAAGCGTAGAGGCACGGCGGTTTTCCCTGCGCAACGTGATGGCGGCGATGCCCACAAAAAGCAATCGAAACAATACTTTTTTTGTGGCAACGAAGCATGAAAAGAAGGCACCATGCGAAGTTACAGGTTCGCTGCTGAACCGGGATTGTTAGACGAATACAGTGTATGATAATAGGGCATGGAATCACTCATTGCCGATGATTGACCAATTTGAGACATCATCGGACTCAATGAATTGTACGAAAGTTGTGCGGCAGCTGTGCTAGAGCCATTTCCATAACAATTCGGCAAATTGTAAGTCGAGTCTGGCTTGCTGGAGTCGATCAGGTTGGTAATGCTAAACGGATGAGTAAATGCCAATGTTCCAAACGGATCGTGAGTATAATTGGGAGGCAGTTGACCAAACGACGAATAAACTGCTGATTGTGGCAGACTGTTCGGTGATGCACCATAGCTAATCACTGGGGCTAAACCTTCATTTGCCAGTGAAGACGAGCCAACTCCTACTAATGAATCACGCGGGCTTGAACAAGACGCTCCCGCGCTGTTGGGACTGTTGTTCTCTGCCATCGCTTGCTGAAGAAGATTAACATCCAATGCACCACCATCCGTAGTTGTTACCAATGTATTCGGGGTAGAATGACGAGTATCAGCACTTGGCCCTGCCATATCGTTTGCATTCAACATATTTCCGTGACTAGATGGTGAACCTGCAATCAAAGCAGAGCTGACGTGTTGTTGTTGTTGTTGCTGTTGTTTCTGCTGTTGTTGTTGTTGCTGTTGTTGTTGTTGTTGTTGTTGTTGCTGCTGCTGCTGCTGCTGCTGTTGCTGCTGTTGTTGCTGCTGCTGATCATCATCACCCGAAATCAGCAGCATATTACCTGCGCAGTCTTGTGACTGAATCTGTAAAAAGTACAGTAGTCCATTTCTAATATATTCTTGACAATAAAATTCTAACACTCACTTTACGCTCATCTGTCAACAAATCTACGCCGTGATTTTGCATAGAATCAGTACCTTCACAAGGACTGCCACGACTTGCTTCGCTCAGTTGACCAGAACGCTGCTGTTGGATGTGATGCTGAAGTTCTTCTAATTCTTCTTCAACTTTTACCATCGCTTGAAAAGTACCACTTTCTGACATCGATGCGTTGCGAGATCCTTTGCCACCGCTACCGGCAATACCGGATCGCTTCTCGCATTTGAATCGTTTTTGCCGGCGAAGATAGCAACCGTTTTCAAACATGTTCCCACAATCTGGATGCAAAGTCCAAAAGCTACCTTTACCTGGCTTGTCAGGCGTTCGTGGTACTTTGACAAAGCAATCGTTGAAGCTCAAACTGTGGCGAATGCTGTTTTGCCAACGTTGCTGATTTTGACGGTAATAAGGAAACAAATCCATGATAAATTGATAAATTTCACTCAGCGTTAGCATTTTCGAATTCGACTGCTGTATGGCCATGGTAATCAAGCTGATGTAGCTGTATGGTGGCTTCGCGTGTGTGTAACTTCGCCTACAACAGTTCGTTCATGCAGAGTGTTTTTGATTTTTGTATTAATGCAATAAAAAAAATCAATGAAACATACCTGTAAGTGTTTTTCGCATTTCCACCGCGTGCCAATGAGGTGGATGAATTTCCCATGACAACTGAAGAATTGTTTGGCGTAACGTTTGTACTTGCTCCGACTTGCATTTGAGTTCGGCCAATTGGACTAAGAGCCGATGAGCCCATTGCCGACGGGCCCATTGTCAACGAGCTCATTGTAGACGCCATCGATGGCATGGAGCCATAACCGTTGAGCGTGTGATGGCCTCCCATGCTGTTCATACCCGTGAATGATGGCATATTGCTGTATGGATTGTTCAAAGCTGACGCGTTCATGTTTGCTGAAAGATTTGCATACGAACCAATACCGGCTGAAGGATGAGCTTGAACAGAATATCCGGCTACAGCTGCTGCAGCCGCTGCCTGACCAAGAGTAGACGTTCCGTAGGTTAGAGCAGAATTGGGATCTGACGCGCCCGAATGATGATGACCGTAATCAGAGTGTAAAAGCATCTACAAAAGTAGCATCGCAGGTTAAAACAACAATCTTTTGGCATCAACGACAAAAGAACTGCATGCACTACATTACACTACACTGCACTGCACTGCACTACACTATACTACTCCATACTATACAAAACGCGTCAACCCTGGGCAAATATCTTCAGGCGTTTTTTTCCATTACAATAAAACGCAAGTCAATTTCTGCGCTCAGATCAAAAATTCACTGTACCAATTAATAAATAAAAAATGAAAGCAAAGTACATAAGGAAACAGGAAAATGAAGAAGAAGAAGAAGAAAAAGGAAAAGAAAAAGAATGACAACATGAAAAGATATTGAACAACTCGATCTTTTCCCTTTTTGTGTTATATGCTAATGTTAATACACGTGAAGGTTGAAGAAGAAGAAGAAGAAGAAGAAGAAATTAACAAAAGCATCAACTCATACAGCACTCCTATGAACGAACGGTAAGTCGACACTGGAGGCGACGTGAGCAAGCCGATTGTCAATATTGCTCAGAACAGACCGCGCAGCACAGGACGACAGCGTCACGTGATCTCAGTCAGCCAATCACAGCGTAAGAATACAAATTCGACGAATCAACAATAACAACGTCGTGAACGTCAATTTTCCAATAGGCTGACTCGGTTACCTCGAGCAATCCTGCGCTACGTAAACACAGTGGGCTTTCTCGAAAAATCGTCATCTCAGTTGAACTGCAACGCACACCGCCAGTTGCCCACTACCTGCCAGGTTTGATTAGCACACTATACACGCCTATGTGATTTTCTGTTGCACTGTTTTTGATTTCTCTGTTTATTTGTTTTTGTTTTTAATTCAAAGTCAGTCGTATATATATTTTAATGTAAACATAAAATTTTTTAATTCATCAATTTGAATATGATATGAAGACTGAATTGAGCAAAAATTATTTAAACAGCTGAAAAAGCATGACAATAATTTTGTCATATCGAGTGAAACTGCGGAAATGAAAACTTTTAAGAAACTGAGTAAGCAGTAATGAAAAGAAATAATTATGAAATTGGAATAATCTGCAATTTGTTATGATTAAAATATTTTAGCATGTCTTCCGTCTGTCATCAGATCAGCAGTAATATGAAAAATTAAGTTGTTCAGTTGTTTCAGTATTTCAATTTTAAGCAAAACATCTTTAAACAATCCCTCCTGCCTTGTGAATTTGGAACTTAGACTATTTCCAACTAGAAGACTGCTTTGCAAGACTTTGGACTAAGCTACAAACACACGCACATTCATTTTGGCATGCTGCGCACGAAACTTATTTTTCTTCTCTAATTCTCCTTTGCATGGACTCAATAATGAGCAAAAGAAAAACGTTGATAAATACAAAAATATATTTAAAAAATGTTAACAAACCTGAGTGGAATGAGCATTTTTCTAAGTTTACCAGAGATTTGAAGCAACTAGTATTACCAGAAGAATGGGAAGAAGAACGGGAGAGATTTTGAACATCACTTCTTCAGTTATTGCAGTCATTTCTCAAAGAATGCAATTCAGAGGGAATTGAATTGTGATTCAACAACCGTTGCAAAGCTGCTCACGAGCAGGGGAACGGTTGCCCGTCGTTGAATTATTGAAAGACTATGAACTAGAAATAACAGATTGCAGAGCTTGCTGAAAAAGTGGATAACCAACTACAGACTCATCAGTGATCACCAAAGCAACATTAGAGTTTAAAACTGTTTCAACCCCGCCAATCAACGGGGAAGAAGACCATAAAAGCTGCATTCCAGTGATTCATCTTTGACATATCAATTTATCACATTGAACATGTGTTCTCAGAAAGTAGCCATCACACAACAGCGCAAGCAACAGAGTACCGTTCAAAAATGACAAACTTATAATTGTCAAAAAGTAAAAAGCTTCAAACATCCTATTATTGCGCCACTAATGATTTCACCAGAACTGACAGGAAATAAAAACACTTTTACCATTGCAAAATTAAGTAATGATTTCATTGCTTGATACTATTTTTTTACTACATACTTTTGTTACGCAAATACCATGTCACTGGGATATTAAGAAAAAATTCTTACCATCTGTTATAGAAGATATAAAAAAAGAGAAAACTGCAAACAACTATCAACCAACAACACTCTGTTCGTGTTTAAAATGAAAGTTACAATTTGCATTGTGCGTCCTGGACCGTTGAAACACTTCTCAATAAAAAAAAGTAATACAAAAGTTTTTCCTATCAAAAATCAAAACATCACAAATGAAATAAATTATTGGATTTGCAAATTTGGAATAGATTAAAAATGATCGCATAATGAACAGTGTTGCTCAGTTGAAAGATCACTCCAACATGCGAGAATGATGAAAAGTGATTGATTGAAAATGAACAAATTCATACTTACTTTTCACCGTTCATATATTTTCACAATTTTTTTAACAAATTCCAAACATTACTCTAAAGCGAGTGTGTAATAAATTCAATTAAAACCTCAGCTGAACAATTACATATATGCATACATACACGAATCAAATCATCAGTTTGTATAGTTTTTGAAAATGAATCATCAAGTGAAAAGAAATTCTCATACACCGCAAGTGATAACTTATTGTAATTGATCGAGTTGGTAAAGAAAGTCACTCTAGCGAAAACACTGCCTGCCAAAGTAGTTGGAGGTGCATTTCAACAGAAAAGACACACTCATATCATAACTTCAGCGCATGAAGACACACACACACACACACATAGGGCAGTATGCAAACCAAGGTCATATGCTGAAATTGTGCATCGTCATCACAACACCAATGCTGGTGATTAAGTTGAATTCTGTTGATTGCAGAATTAAATTTGCAAACCACGCACAGACAATTGACTATGAGATGTTCGACAAGTGACTGCAAAATAAGTTTGCAAATGAAAAGAATAAAAGTATATACAATACCAGAAACCTCTGATCAAAATTCAAATCTATCCGTAAAACAGTGATCGAAAAGTGAAAATACCTGAAACAAATTTTTACGAAAGAAACAACGAATATTGTTTTTCATTCAGATTTGATTTTCCCTTTTTTCACTGTAGAGCGGAAGTGCAATTGTGTTAATTACGTCGCTAGTCACCGCTAAATTAACCAAACAACAGAACAATGCAAAAATAGTTTTCCTTCTGCTAAGTGATTATTAATTTTTGCAAATATGCTCCAAAGATGAAAAGAAAGTAAAAAATGCAATAAAAGACATGTAAAGTGGAAAGGAAAGTATCAATATATGATGATTTGAGGAAAAATTTTTTCCCATTTTCTCCAAATAAGGAAAAAAATGGATTTTAAATACAAAAGAGAGAAAAAAAAGAGATAAACGGTAAATGTCCGAATGAGATGATTCAGAGGTACCGGAAAAAGATTCGGCCAAAGTTGGTGGGTTGAAAATGCGTGCGTGTGAGTCTGCAGCAAAGCGTGACCACCCGCGTCCGTGTTGTCTGGCTCGCGAAAAAAAGGCAGACCCCATTACACGGTCGATTAGTGTTTTCTATTCTTGCCAAATTTTTGCTTTTCACACTAGCGCAGATTTGGTGACACGAAATCTGTGTCACTACAATGACCCAAGTCCACGACGCACATCCGCCGATAACTGTAAAATGAAAAAAGATTCGCGAAACCTCTCGTTTCGTTGCGGCGCCCAAATCCAGGACAGCTGGACAAAAGCTTCGGCCTCCGCGCTTGGTGAAAAGGTCGACCCTTCAGGATGCCCAACCCTGACCTTCTTGGTGTCTGTCGATTGCAATGACGCAATTGAACTCAACACACCAGAAAGCTTACGGTTCCCCTGTAAGAGCTATTTCCTGTCATCGATGATGAGCCCATATCCGACGACCTCTGTTCCTTATGACCTGCAGCTTTACGTATGAAAACGATCGAAATTGTTGTACAAAAGTAATCAATCAAGCTCAACACTGACTAACTCAACTCAACTCATCACAGATAAAATTTGGCACAAAAAAGACAATAGATGATGTATTAGGAAGAAAATTTGAATTGAATCTATTCAATCAATAATCATTCAATTCAAATCAGGGATTATTGGAGGAAAATGCAAATTTACATGTACAGATGTACTTGTTGAAGAGAGGAGAGGAGAGGAGTTTTGAAGAAAAGGAAATTATAATATTACATCAAAAGAAGCAAAATAGAGAAAAAACATTATTATTATTATTATTGTCAATTGTTGTAACATGCTAGAAAAGAGGCCAACAGAATGAATGAGAGAAAGAGAGAGAGAGAGAGAGGGGGGGCTAGCTGGAGACGATGAAAAGAAGACGCCAAAAAAGTGAACATTCAACGGGAATGTAACACAACCGGAAAAGCCTTTACTTTTTCCACATAGCGTCATTTAATTGATCGCTTTTGGAAGAGCGGAAAAAAAATAAAGAAAGTAGAATGAAATAAAATAAAAAAAGCAACAAAGCGACCAGCATGAGAAGAAAGCATCGTCGACTGATGAAACCCGCTTTCTGAAGCAGCGTGACTGCGCACAAAACTGAACGTTGTTGATTTGCTGGCTCTTTTCGACGAACATGTTTATTTCACAAATGAATTTTTGTGCAAACATTTACAAAAATAACCAAACACGATCAATTGTTTTAACATCATATTAAAATAATAATAATAATAATATCCGAAAGATGAAATAATAAAAACACAACCTATCCAACCAAGTAGATTTCAGCCGAATGTTCAGATAATAATTAATTGATCAATTGAAACAGAGATAATAATACTTGTGCAAAATCTTTGATGACCCCATCAACAACAAGTCTTTAGATGTGATGTTATAAATAAAAAATATTAATTTTGAATACACAAAATTAATATATATTTATTTATTATTTATGTATGAAATTCAACTTTACTGCGTCTTGCCAGGTGAACATGGCCGCTGGAGCATTCATCATCACTTTTGTGTCGTCAACAGCCGGAAGCCGTATCAGTTGGCCGAACGGTAGACGACCAGTTGATGCAATTTTTGCGACTGTATCCCTATGTTGCAGAGCCTCCACAAACTAGTGGAGTGATTTTCGTTGCCTTTTTAGCTGTCACTTAAGTAGACAATTGGATTTGAATAAACAAAAGCCCAAGCACGCGCGCGACTGTTCTTCTTCGTTCATTCTCCTCAGAAACTGTTCGCTAAGCTGCAAAGTGTTGCTGCTGCCGACGTCGTTCGACAACGCCAACAGGATAAAATAGATCTTTCAATTTTTCGCCCACTCAATTTTAATTCTTTCCTTTTCGTTTTTCTTTCTCCAATACCAATTCAACGTAAATTATGCATTCTCACTGTCGTATGGCTAATAAATAATACTTGGGGGAAATGGGAAACAACAACAACAACAACTGCTACTGCTACTACTACTACTACTACTATTAAATGAAGCTATCAAAGAAAAATTAGTTGATATATTTTTGAAAAAAATATTTTTCTCTTTAAATTTCATTTTCTTATTTAATACAAATAAACATATTGATCAATTAATTAATGAATTGATGAAATAAAGATATTTATATAGGGACATTTGAATCATGCTCAGCGTTATGAAATAATAATGATTGTTAACAGTTATCAAATTATTCATCATTAGTTGAAATGCAATTGTAAAACCTGCCGTACACCACTCTGTATAACAGAATAAAATAGAATAGAATATAATGAGGTAGTGAAAAATTTTTTAATAGCCAAACGAATATAGCTTTGACGTTTCAGCGGACTATTTCAAACAAAGTAGTCGGCAGAGTTTGATGAAAAGCAAACGCCTCAGATTGGCCAAGAAATTCTACCTGATATGATAGTTCTAAAGAGAACGTCGAAATTAACTAACTAAATTAAACTAAGCTAACTAGGCAGCCTTGCAAGCTGCAACAGATTTAGAAAGAGAAAATTTCCACTATTTGTACAGCAATTTCTGAAACGTTGTACAACATAATCCCTCTCTCTTTCTCTCTCTCCCCACAAAACGTACGGTGGAAAAATAGACAAGCAATTGGGGAGGCGTATCATTCAAAGGATTTTCTTTTTACCACAATGTGACGTCAATAATAGAAAATAATAAACGCAATAGAAATTCTTTCGTGATTAGCTTTCACTATTTCACTCATTAAACAGTTAGTTAATTAAATGCTTTTGTATAAAAGTTCAAACTCTGGCATAAGCTACTTACTTGATGCCAGTCCATTTGGAATTTAAATTTACAATTTCAAACAAAATATACAAAAAATAAAAATTGAAATTGGCAAACTGAACGTAAATTTCATTGCTTTTTTTGAATAAAATATCTGAAGCATAATGAAGCAAACACAATTATCACCATCAGTCACTAGGCTAGAAGTGATTTAATAAAAATTGCTAGAAAATAAAATGTTTGAAATGCTGATCAGCTATACTTGTAAATAAAAAAAAATACGCCAAATATCTCTTTTACATGTCACGTATAAATGCAGGTAAAGAGTTGGAAAGTTCGACAATTTTATTCAATATTATAAAATATTGAACGACTAAACAAATGTGTGAAAAAATGCCCTCAACAAATATGAATTTTCAAAATAAACAATTACTTTTTACAAAATATAAATTAAGTTTTGTTTATTGCTCAAATTTACATTCACTTCTGCATTTTTCCAATTCTCTCCACTACTGTTGCGTTGTATCAACACTGTGAAACAATGTAGAATAATATTTATGTACTTCTATAATTACTGTTCAACATTACGAAAAGAATAATTGATTGCGCAGACCGATTTGATAGCGAAGAAATTTCATTTGTACATTCCACATGCACGCATGGAATTGCAAATTATAAATATGCAAAGGCTAATTAGATCATTAATTTTGATAATATTTGCATATTGGATAAAACAATGCGCGTTATTACTAAAAATACGCCACAGCAAACTGATAATAATAAATCAGACAACGAACAAAGAAGCATTTGGCGCCTTTACAAATTATGCATGAAAAGCAATTTACCTTAGCATTTACGAATACAGACAAAAAAAAAAAGATATAGCTAAATTAAGCTAGATATGTAAGCTGGGGAAAACGTTTCTGTAGATTATACTTTTAACCAAACTTGATTAATTAATTAATGATGCAAGCAGAACTGTTGCATTAGATGAACAGTTTTTCGACTTTTCCTGCTTTGTCATCACCAGAGAAGAAAGCACAAAATAATGATATGTTGAAATCAATCAGTAAAACTACATCATCATTACAATCTTTAAAATATTTCTTTGAAAAAAAAACAAAATTACACCTCTTCCAATTGATGTGGAAATGTATTTTGTTTTCCTCACTGAATGCCAGTTGAAGTGAAAAACATAAAAACAAATTTTTGTGCAAAATTACGGAAATAATTTTCCCATCAAACAAATATGAACACTTACTTACCTGTTGTTTATTTGTGCCATGTCAGATGCTTTGAACGTATGGTAAATAACAAAAAACCAACCAAACAAACCAAGAAATCAGTAAGAACGTTCAGCTGGCTAAAAATAAATAAATTTAATTGTTTATCAGAAATGCAATTTAGTGGGTAAAATGTGAAAAATGAATAATTCATATTACACTGTTAGTTGTTAACTTGGAAGCTAAATTTTATGATGATGATGGTGAAATAAAAATTTCAAATTATTATCATATTAAAGAAAAATAACTTCACACTACAAATTGTCGTCATCATCAGTGTTTGAGTAAAAATAATTAATAAATTGTTTGAATTTTCTAATTTTCAAAATTATCATTATCTGATCACTATATTTCCTTCGTGTTTGCAAGTTGTTTGCTGTAATATGTTAGCTGATTAAAGTCGACAGGTAATTTTGAATTTCAAAGCCTGTAAAATTTCCAAATCAAACTGTCTCGACAGCTGTGCACGTCACAAAAGCAGAGTCAAATTGTGCTCAATCAGAAGCACGTTGATCAAGCTTCTGGTTCAACAAAATACCGACACAGGCAGAATGGATAAACGCTTTCGTTGTGTATTCAACATTTCAGAGCAGACCGTATTCAGCAAACATTCGTAACACAGTGTATTGTTAAATCACCTGCCGTCCACAGGATTTTGAACATTGTGCACTGCGTGGTAATTTTGCGTTGACAATATGCTATTGTAAACACGGCAAATTCATTTACGCCGAAGGAAAATAAAAGATATTAACATTATACACACATACATACCAATTCATATATGTATTCATACTTAACCTCACATTACTATTATTATTTAATAAAAATGATCCATTTCATTTTAACCTTTAAACTACTTTACTGCATAAATAAATCTAACGTTTGGCAGTGCTGCTGAACAATGAAACAAACAATTCATCACATCACAATTTCACATTTAAATGATAAAAAAACTCTGAATTTATTTACATTTCAAAATATGTTCTTATTTTTCGAATTAACAAATTTAAAATACATTTTCAAAAATATCTTCATCATGAAAAGTTGCATGAGAAATAAAAAAATCATTTCATAAACACACCATGATGAAACAAATTAATAAATTCAACATGAAATAATAATGAAAGTTATAGAAAAGTAATAATAAAATCAAAAAGCACGGTGGAATAGTAGCGCTTGTAGTCAGTCCACCTTAAAAATAGCAGCAATATTCTTTGTAAAAAATGCTAACCAATCAAATGAAATTGGATTTCGAAAAAAAAGTTATCACACGGACCATTTTTCCATTACACACACGCACACATACATGTATATATATATATATGCATCAATGTTTCCAAAGTTAATTGAAAATACCAAACTTTTCTTAAATGTATCATGTGAATATTATTCATATTTATTTCACAATGTGATTATTGAAAAATAAAAAAAAAATTTATAGATTTGAATGACGCAATAAAAATGCCTACATGATTTACTTTGTTCTGTCATTTGAATGTGGCAAATTGCATACTAGATATTTTCTTTATTTTGTCGTAATTAAAAAATTTAAAATTTTCAAATTCACATGAAATATAAATTCATTGCTACTTTTCAATCTTTTTCATAAGTTTAAGAAAAGGTCAGTATTGAAAGCAAAAAAAATCTAAAAAAAATAAAAGAAACACATGTTCACACAAATTGTCAAATATAAAAATATAAAAGTTGTATGAAATATTGAAATTGTAAAAATGAATAAAATTATCTGCTGAAGAAAAACTAATTTTTTAAATATTAAGCTAAATCTACAACAAATTTAATTGCTGTTTGAAATTGTAATATTTGTCATTGCCACTTCCATTGCAGTTGTGGTGTAAGTTCGTGTCTGCTTGAATGATTGAATTGTAAAGAAAGTACATAAGTTGAAAAGTGAAAATAAAGATAGAAGAAAAGCGAACAATCGCTGACACATCGCATTCAACTGTATGTACAACTTCCTTTTCAGAACAGCTAATGCTAAATTATCTTCCTTGAATTCAATTCAAAAGTGCTTTACAAAATAATATCATGCACATAATGTAGGTTAATAAAAATGAACATTAAAAAAAGATTTCATTCTGTAAACATTGACCATTTGTTGAAATACACAACATGCAAATAAATAAATAAAATGCTACAAGGAATAAACTGTGAAAAGGGGATTTTGAAAAAAAAAGTATCATTTTCCTTCGTCAAGGGTAAAAATTATTCATTTTTATTTCCTGCACAAAGAAAACCATACACCACAAATAAAATTACCACTTCCTCTTTGAAAAAATTTGCATAAATATCGGAACTGTGCATCTGCTTTCAACAAATCAAGATTAAATTGTGGAAAAGATAATACAAAAGATAAATAATAAGAAAATTGCCGTTCGCCATGAATTCACTGCTACTATTTAACCATTTCCATGAAACTGCTGGTCAGTTTTACAAAGTGAAGAAACAATTCAACTGTCGCTTTAAAACTTCAACTGAATTTTTAATCAGTTCAATAATTTAATTAATAAAATAAGAACACTGAATGAAGAAAATTATTCCTTTAGCTAGCTAACAATTTTGCATTTTAACTTGTAATGTAAAACTGAACGAAACCCGCACACGCCCTGGTAATAAGCACGTCAAATGTAAAGTGGAATGTGTTTTTCCAACTTACAAATTGATTAAACTTATTGTTTATTTCAATTTTTAACGTGATGAATTTTTTTATAAATAATGAGCGTAATTATACGTGTACTGATTGTAGATAGTAATGAGTTACAAAAAAATTTTTTACATACATGATCGAACATCGAAATGTACATACAGTACGGTATATGGATAAATGAATAGCACGGAGTTGAAAAATTATTTTATCATCCATGATGGGGTTTTGTTTCCGAGTAAATTTGAAAAAAAGTATACATTAAAAACAAATGTGAATTGATTGCATTCTTAAAGTGGATTAAAATGAACATATTATAAAATAATTATGCCAATCAAACCTGAACGAACGTATGGAAATATTTGAATTTTATCAGCCGAAGAAGTGCTACTGCTACTGCTACTGCCGCTGTTACTACTGCTATTGATACTAGCAAGAGCGTGATAATTGTGATGATATGAGAGAAAACAAAGATGAATTATGAGAAATTGAAAGTAGACGTACAAAAGTTATGTCTACAAAAGTTGAACAACGTAAAACGTAACAACGCGACGAACATGCGACGAAGAAAAGAAAAACCCAAGTAGCCAAGTTTCAGTCGCCTGCTTGCTTGCTTGCCTGCTTCCAGCTTGACTGCTTGCTTGTTGCCTGCCTTTTTCTCTGTCAACTAGTGCTGCGAACAAAATTTCAATATCAGTTTGACCGGTTGACGCAGTGTGAAGCATGACGTAGTGATGCTGGTTGGTCTGTGATATTATTGGCGCTCGCTACAATGTGCCTTTGTAACACAGACACAGACAGAGACGGAGAAGTTTCCAGCTAATCGTATCGTCGTGATTCATGCCAGTCTGTGTTCCGAATACAAATGTATCACCAAACCAAAAAAAATGGCACAATCACACCAAAGTGAGAAAGAAAGACAAAAAAAATTGAAAATATCTTTCCCAACATATACCCTGGGAAACATCCTTGCCGTCAGTGTTCTCAACAATGACACATCATGTTTCAAAATGATCAAATAACCAATCTTTTATCATTGGACAATTAGCATTATTTTGCTGGCTGATTTTTTAACACTTTGCAAAGAGTTCACAGCTCAGCTCCGGGTACCAGCTATCACCATGGAAAATTGCCCACTCAATAAGAAGAAACAAGAAAAGTTGCCAGTCGAACAACGCCTCAGTGATCACTGTTTGGAATAAGCTATGCTTCTATCAAACAGCAACAACAACACAAAAAGCCATCTACGGTTTCTTACAGACCCAGACAAAGGCAAGCAGATGCGGAAATAGAATCAAACAATTGAATAAAAGTGACAATTTCCTTTTTCAATTATTTATTTATTTATTTATTTATTTATTTATTGTTTCCCTATTTCCTATTGGAATAGATATTCCCTGATATTAATGTACAAGAAAGATATGATTCAATGAAAACAACGAAGAAGAATGTTGGACTGTAGTTTTCTTTTGAAACATTAGAAAATCACAAAAGTTACAACTGAATTTTGCATTGATATGTATTTGAATAGAATATGAGAATTTCACTTCAAATATTCCATGGGAAAAGGTAAGTATCATAAAAAATGAAAATGTTTCCACAAATTGCAAACAACTTATTGTTGTTGTTGTTATTATTTAGCAGTGTTAATCGAATTACATTCGACAGACATTACTGATAACTGAAAACACGCTTATGCTAATAGAATTTCACTTCAGGTGAGATAATTCTAGTTTCATGAATGAAAAAAAAGGCAAAACCACCACCGCCACCACTACTACTGCTACTGTTACTGGTGTTGTGCAATGTATGTTAAAAATTGAACCGTCAAATTAAATTATCATAAAGTTATGAAAAGAAAAATTAAAAAGAAACGTTAATTTTTCTTTGAAACACAGCCTAATGCAGCGGTAATTTTAAAGTGAAAATATGATTCACTATACTTGTTGAAGAACATTTGGAAAACTTTCAAATGGTGAGTAAACTTTCACACAGTAAACCTCGTGTGAATTTAAAGAAAAATTATTCTTATTCGAAATAAATTATTAATAGATAGAGAAAAAGCAAAAAAAATAGAAATACCAGTTCAATGTGCTGAGGGGAATTGAATATATTTTCCATTTACATCTGTATATTCAGTGGATGGATACTTTTGGCGATTGCATTACCAGAAGTGCGTTCAAAATGAACAGTATTAAATGACAGTGTCGCGTGTGATGAATCACGACGATTCGTATAATCGATTACAACTGGCGGAAATTGAATGTTGTTTCAAAATTCGAATTTCACCAACAAACAACAGTCGACAAAAAGCAACAACAGCGGCTATTTTAAAAATCTATACAAATTGCAAGTAGAATAAAAGGAAAAGAATTGTCAGTGAAAAATATTGTCCAAAGGCGAATTTGTTCAAAAATTAGACACGACACAGTAAAAGAGAAAAAATACTTGAAAAAATTATGCAACGTATGAAATATGTATGAAAAAATTGAAAAATTGCTATTATTCTCGTCTCTCGTCTACAGTATACAACAGGAAATTGTTCAAACACCATATTCAAATTTATCTCCGGCCGAGACATTATTTTGAAATTACTGATCAGTGACGAAGTTGTACTTTTCAACATGGCAATAGATGAAATTTTCCAAAAAGAAAAAAAGAAAAGAAACAAACCAAATGGAATTATCGCAAAAATGTTTTGACGAAAAATTTCAACATTAACAGCCTTGTATGAACTTGGTGAAATTTCTTTTTTATTAATTTTTTTCTTAATTGTATAAAAATTGATAAATTCAAATAAGAATGAAAAAAAACTTCAAGTATTTATGCAAATAGATAGAGAAAAATGAAAATAATGAACATTTACTTACTTTGGAATAAGAATTGTTGGTAAAATCGCACGGGAACCAGAGGCGCTTCGAAAATGGCCTTCCACCGGAAATGTTATCAATAAAATGAAAACCGTTCAGTAGGCCTGACGAGAAAATGGAAAATTTGCATAATGTAGCTCGTTCCTAGTCATTCCACTGCGTCAATTGGTGTTCGTATCAATCAATACACTGGTGGATTGGAAAATCCAGTTCCGGTTGATCGGATTGATCGACTGGGCCATTTCTTCATGTCTATACAAACATATCTACATATATATACAGAGATGAAACGAATAAACCAGTTAATAAAATTAATTAAGGAAATTAATCATGTATCTGAATATTTTTTGAGATTTATATCAATTATATAAACAACCGTAAATAAATAAATAAACGATTCGGATTGATATAATTTTTGAAAAAAAGAAATCTACAAAAGCTAACTAAATGAGTAATGAAAATCAACAAACGACACTTTCAACTCTCTTCTCATTGAGCTTTTTTTAAGTATATATATGTATATAAATCTGTCAATGATCGATTAATGATAGATAGAATGAGAAGAGAGAAAAATTGTTCACTTACCGGATGCACTTATGAAGTGCAGAAATATGAATTATATTTCAAAAAAATGAAAAACTCTTCACAGTTCATCGTGATATTTATTGATTTTTGTTTTCTTCTGTTTTTGTTTTTTCGTTTGTGATGATGAATGTGATGATGAATCAGAATTGATTTATTCCGATTTTTTCGAATGAAAATCATCACATCAGAATAGTTTATCGCAATGCTAAAATTCAAAAAAATTCAGCGAAAAAAATAATAACAAAATTTTCTAAAAACTATTCTTGTAATAGGAATTGTAAAGTAATTTAAATTATGAGGGAAATTATTTTTTGAAAAAAAATTATCATTCACAATAGTATCAAAAAAGGGAGAGAATTCTATAACTCTGATAAAGCAGCATTGACAGTAGAATTTTTTTCCTGGTCATTTTTAAATAGGTCAGTAACTTAGTCTGGCAGGTAACTTTAATTTCAGATTTCAAATTGACAGTAAGATTCAACAAATTATACACATGAAGAAATAATTGAAATTGTTGAAATTGAATTGTTAAAAAATTTTAATTTAATAAATTTGAATTAAAAAATAGAAAAATAATAAATTTTTTAATGTTGAATAATAAAGTAAACGACAAAAGCACGCATACAACGTACGTAGTAAGTACATGCTGTTTGTTCACTTGGCATGGTAAGAAAATGTCGAAGAAAGAGAGTAAAAAGTTTGCCTCAAAGAACCGGTTATTGTTGTTGTTGTTGCTGCATTTTGAACTTGCACCGCACCGTGACAAAATCCACATTATAATTAAATATCAATTTCATCATTTTTATTTCGTGTGTGTGTGATTGTCAGGTTCAGTTGTATTGAAGATTTGAATAATTGTAAATTTTAATTAAGAATTATCATAATTGATATTTAAGGAATGAATTGTGCTATTTTTGAAAATGTTGAATATTTTTGAAAATTGACACAGACCACCTATCTCTCTCTCTCACTCTCTCAGTAAATCTTGCTCTCTCGTCTGGTCGTCAGTGTTATTTACTTTAAAGAAAAGAAGCTTTCAGTTGATTGGCAGATTCAGTTGACTCAGTATTTTCAAACTTTCAGCAATTCAACCAGCAACTTGACCAACAACGACAGACCAGACACACAATTGATTCCACTGATATTTGCCTACTTCACTTTCAACTTACTGTAATTGTTTTTTTTCACATTGCATACTTTTCCCATCATGGCGGATAATTATAATAATAATAATAATAATGTGATCGGAACGGTGAAATCAAGATGGTCAAATTTACACGGCGGTATGGAATTGACCAGTGATTCTTGGTTCGTCAATGAACAGCAAAAGCAGCAGCAGCAGCAGCAAATTCAATCAGTTCGACGATTTTTGTACGAAAAAGAAGACAGTGGAGATTCGAATTTCGTCCGCTGCTATTACAGTGACATGAACAATAATTATGTTCGGTAAATGTGATGATCAATTCATTTATAAAAAAACATACCTACATGTATAGTTATTAATTATATTTGTGAAGATGTGAAAAGCAGTTCGGCTGTTGTGACACTGGATGCTGTCCTGCTGTTGGTCAGTTTGAATGGTAATTTCAATTTTTTAAATTATAATGTTAAAGAAAATAAATAAATAAATAAATATATATGTATGATCTGTTGAAATTATGCATATTGTTTTTCAGTCAAATATTACCTTTCTTTTTCAATTTTGAACTGTTTCAGGTTGTCCGGAGTATACGTATTGATCGCTTTCGTTGTTCTGATTGTTGCAGTTTGCCTGGTCGCCGGTATTGTTTGCTATCAAAGAAGCAAATCGAAAGCACTGAAACAAGCCAACGCATACGATCAGTACGCGCAGAGCCATTATACTGCCTATCCATACCAGTATCCCGCATTTCACTCGGACATGATGCGTGGAACGAATTCTCATTTCGGTCTCATGTACTGACTGATATGATAAAATAAATAAAGAAATAAACTAATTGATAAAATCAAAACAACAACAACAACAGTAGAAAAGAATAATAATAATAATCTCATAATCAATCGTGCTCAGTCTGAAAAAAATTTTTGTTTTTTGCTTTTATTTATATTTAACTGTTTATTATTCATTTATTTGGATTATTCAGTTCTTTAATCCGAGTAAACAACTTTGGTTGAACAAATGATTGGTTGGGTTGACACGTAAATAATAAAAAGAAAAGCCAGTAATGAAAAAACAATGGGAAAAACATTTTTCTGCAATAAATAAAAACAACATTATTACACTCGTATATAACACATATACATACGCATATGTATTATAATTTTTTTTCTTTCTTCAAACTTACATATGAAACTGAAATAATTTCTAATCGACTAAATTGTAGTAAAAAAGTGAAATGATATATTTTACAAAACAAAAACTGGAAATTTGTGCATATAATAAATTTTTTTTTACAAATTACATTACAGTATACTGTGTGTATGCGTGTGGAGAAGATATGATGCAATGGGGTTGTTAAAAAGCCGCTCTTCGACGTTTGCGCCCGTTCAATTTTTCATGATCACGCAGTTTGAGGTGTTCCAATTGCTGTTGGCAAAATTTCGACAATCGTTCACCGCAAGCGTAAACTTCCGTCTCAGCTTCGTTGTACTGCCGGCAGTTGGAAAACATCAACTGAGCATCTCGAACCATATCGCTGACACTGGAATATTCGTGTCTCAAAAGTCTCATCTGTATAGTGTGCAAATCCATCGGCTGTTCAATAACATCATAATAATCAGGTGCCTAAAATATATATATATATATATATATATATATGATTTGCGTGTTTTTTCTTTAACATCTCAAAAAAAGCGTACTTCTCGTCTGGATACGGGTTTCAAAAATGGCCAAGCGTCGGGATGTTCAACCAGTCGACTGATGCAAGTGTTGCAACGGGATTCGACGTCCGACTGCTGTTCGACCCTTTGTTTTTTATCAATTGTGGTGCGCTTTTTCAAACGGCCATTGTTTTTCGGTTTTCTTTTTTGAGTCAAACCATTCGAATCGCAATTTCCAGCCGATTGTACTGTAATTCCATTGGGACTAGAAAAGAGAGAAAATTCACAAATAATATCTCTACATGATGTTCATTATCATCAAAAAAAATTACCTTTTAGCGATGAAAGATGAAGAAGCAAATGGTGGAGATATGTAGCCGCGCAATGGACGTCCAGATCTGGACAATTTCAGTTGGGAATTTTTACCATTGACGCCGTTCGGAATTTGCGGTTTGCAATTTTTACAAAGCCAACTGGCGACTGCAATTTCCGACTTTTTCACTCCCACGCACCGAGTGTGAAACGACAAAGCGCAATTGGAGCAATGAATCCGTTGTTTGATGTGTCGAATGACGGTAGTACAATTGGAACATATTGAAAAAGTATCGCTGAAAATTAAAAAAAAATTTCACATTTAAATTCTCCCCACTGTTGTTGTTGTTGTTTACCTTTTTTGAACTTCTTTCTCCTGCTCTTGGTGATTTCGTCTTCCTTCTTCCACTTCGACTTCGACTTCCATTTCCATTTCCGTTTCGTCAAGTTCAGCTTCAGTTTGAGCTTCAACGCCGCCAGCCGTCGTCGTTTTCTTTCCATTCCAATCTTGCTGTTTTTTGCACAAAAAACATATCCAACCTTCGGTCGGTAATGTCGACAAAGACGGCTTCGAACAGCCCAAGTGAACCGCGCGGCCGCAGTCGTTGCAGACGGCCAAATTGTTCATGTCGCCCTTGCGACGGCACTTGCGGCAACGCATGTTCAAAATCGACTTGCGCCAAGTCAACTGTTTGTCCAAAGTCAGCAAGTGCAAATGCAACGACGAATACGAGGCGCAATTGTCCAACGACTGTTTCCACAAATTCAGGCAAGTCAATTCTGGGGAAAATTATTTGAATATAAAATTCAACAACAATTTTTCAACGCACACACACACAAAAAAAAATTACTTTCCGCCGAATCGATCGTCGACTGGCCGTCGACAGAACTGCTGCTGCATTGGACAGCCGAATCGTCTGCAGAGGTCGTAGTTGTCGGGACGCAGTTATGATGATTAGGCGCGGTCAACTTCTTCACCGGACGAGTTGAGAAATTTTCCATAAATTTACAATCGACCGTGTCGACCAGTTCGACCAACAGTCGCGCCAGACAATTCGCCGACAGTCGCCGTCCACCGCCACCGCCGCCGCCGCCGTCGGTGTTGTCGTCGTCTTTGTCTTCCAATTGTTCGCGCCAACGTTGCCGATCGGCCAACTGGAAATCGAATTGTGATGAAAAACAGAAACAAAAAAAAGAAGAAAAAAATCCATCTCACCGGCGCCACCTGCATGCGACTGTAGAAAAGACGATTTTCAAAGTCGAGCAACGACAGACGAAACGCCCGCTCGACGACCAGTTCCGAGTCGACTGGCGGCTCGACCGTCAAAGCGGTCGGCGGTTCGGACTGGCCGTTGCTGAGCGTGTCGTCGAACGAGGCGAACATTTGCACCAGTTGACCTTTGAACAGCAACAAATTGGCCGCCAGCTCGGCTTCGCGCTCGCCGCGCCGATTCAAACTGCGCAACAAAGCGTTCAGAGTGTCCAAATCGTGAAACAGGTGCCAGCAGGGTTCGGGAGTCGGCTGGTCGACGTTGGGGGCGGCGCCACCGGCGCCAACGTCGACGGTGGTCTCGACGAGCACAGCGCCGACCGAACGAACAAAGTAGTAGCGACGGCAGTTACGGTCCTGGCCGAGCAGACACATGCCGACGGTGGACTGGAGTTCGAACAGGTCGAACAACGCGCTGCGGTAGAGCTGGTTGAACAGGTGGCGCCGCAGCTTGCGCACCAGCTCCACCTGGTCGGCGGTTTGCAGTTCGTCGAGTCGAGCCGACGTCAACGTTTCGACGAAATCGCTCAAATCCACATCGTCGCTCAGCGGACGGTCGACAAACGACTGGAATCTCTTCAACAAGCTGCTCAACTGATGCTGTTCCTCTTCGACCACTTCGACCTGCTGCTGGTGCTTGGAATTTGCCGCCGCCGCTCGTGATCGTTCACCGCAGCGCAGGGTCGATTTCAAAAAGCAAATCATTTCACGTTCGACGCCACCGTTAGGCATCTTCTGACGTAGCAAGTCGAATCGAATCGACCGCACCCGTTCGTTGCTGTTGTCCAACAACTGGCGGAACAGTTGAAAAGTCAGCAACTGGTCGCGCAATACCAACAACAAATCCAGACGGTCATCCGGCTTCAAGTCGTAAATTGAAATTTGCCTCAAACTGGAGATCAGTTCGGGTCGTTGGATGGCAAAATTGAAAGCCTGGTCGTCGTAACTTTTGAAACTGCCGCGGTGCATTGCCCGAAAACGACCATTGCGACTACCCGTGAAATGACCGCTCGATTCGAAATAAATACGCACCACTTCGGACAACGTGTAACCGTCGATGGGCAAGCGATAAACACTGACGCCTGGGAGAAGAAGAAAAAACAATTATTACATCGCTAAACTGCAGCATTTCATACCGTGGGTATTGCGCATCTCTTTGAACGTCTCTGTCGCTTTTTCCATTTTGGGCAAATAAAATTTGTATTCAATTTCAGCACTGTCCAGCGTTGCGGTTTCTTCACTTTTCAAAAGTTTCACATCATCACCATCCTCTTCGCACTGACGTTCGAAAACAACAGTCAACAAGTAGCACAACAGTTCGGCAAAAATCCCCTCCGGATCCGAGTCCAACGTCGCCTTGTACAACATCGACAACGAAACCCCTTCGGGAAAATAGTCCCTCAGTTGGATTCGATTGCCGTGCTGGTGCAAAAAATCCAACAACGACAAATAGTCGCCAAAACGAGCCGGCGAGACGTGCTTGGGCAAATTCACCGCAGTCAAAGTGGGAAATTCGACCTGATCGTCGTCGTTCAACAGCAACAAATCGTCCCGCACTTTGCGGCATTTGGGATTATTTTTCCGCTGACGCTTTTTATTCTCCTTCTTCTGCAGACGACACTTGAACAAATTAACACCAATTAAAAAAAATTCCAAAATCCAATCCAATCCAATCCAATCTTACTTGCTCTTTTGCTTTCTTTATCAAAGCTCGAATATTACGAACGTCCATTTCGGTCACTGCCAAACCTTTCGACAAACGCTCTTTGAGTTCGGCTCCAATGTCAACTTGATATCTGTCCACCTCGATCCACATGAGAGACAATGCTCTGTGCTGCTTTGCACTATTGTCTTCACCCAAATCTTCGGCATCGTCCTCCGATTCGTCACTCTCACTTGGCGCCTGCCGTTCGTTGCAACTCTTGTAAACTGACAAATCTGGCAACGGACCGCCGTATATTTTATCCCACTCCAATTTTGCAACCTCATGTCGCTCTGCGATATCATCCTGAAAACAATTTCAAATTGTAATCGAATTATCTCACTTATTTAATGAAATGAAAAAAAAAGAAAAAAAACATCGAAAAATTTCACATTTCTCGCTCACCTTCACAACCCAAATATTCTCCTGAGAAGTGCAACAATAAGCACGCAAAAGTGCATAACATTCTTCTTTGGAAAGAGGTTTTTTCCGACTAAACAAAAAAAATAAATAATAATCAACAATTCGAAAAGTATCGACTTACAAAACTTTCGATTCATCGACACAACACAACAAAGTATTTCCAGTTAAACTTTCATTAGCCGCATCGTCGATATTGTCAATGCTAAATTCGACAACATAAACCGCTCCAGTCCCTTTAGCACTGAAAAAAATATCTAGAAATAATCGTGAAGAAAATTATATTATTGAAAAATTTTTACCCAATTGAATTTTTTGAAACATTCATTTTATTCGCATCTTCACTAGGTGACGATGCAGCTTCCAAATTGTCATCTGACTTGTTCACAGTCTCAGGAACTGTAATGGATCTTACCACACCAGTTCTCCTAAAACAAGCAAAAAACAAAATAAAACATATTATTTGCACATCTATTTTTAAGGTTGACCAAAAATAAAATAAAAATAAGAACAATAATAATTCAGAAAACTAAACAACGACACCACAAAGTTTACCTGATTATCATAGTACGGTAAAATAAAACTCAATCGGTGTCAACGAAATCAAAAAAATGCTACGTTCTACTGTAGTGAACGATAATCATCAAATAAATACAAATAAATCCATCAACTGTGCGACATTTTACAAGAAACATTTTGTAAAAAACAACAGCCGTCAATCCATTGGCTGTAGAAAGTTAAATACAGAAACAAAACAGTTTCAAGTTGAAGTTTGAAAAAGAAACAAAAGCAACTTCAGCTCGAACGACTATAAACAGAAACTATGCCCATATCCTTTAAACCTAACTGTCGAAAAATTTGAAAACGGAATTAATTATGAGAAAAAACATTTCAATTGTCACAGTTCAACTATAAAGCCCATGCACCATATCATTCAGCATCTAACAGGTTTAATTTTACGCAAAATTGCAGTCACTGATGTGTTTCTTTTAAAGTAATAATTTAGCAGTTTCCTACACATAATGCAAAACTACAAAAATAAAATGAAATGAAAACGTGTAAGAATTTTGCAAATCACGTACACAGTTCGAATAGAATTGATAGAGTGCATAAAAATTATAAACATACCTGTTTCCTGCATTATCAACAAAATGCGCCGTCTCGCCAACAAAAACATGAGAGGAGATGAAGCTGTGTATCATACCCACAACATCGCACAGTTTCACTTTTGCAGTTAATTTAACAAGAAAAAGAATTGCCTTAATCAATTCTTCAGCGATATTATCAGGTGGAGCGCAAACTGCAAGCTCTGATTTCAATGCAGCCTTAAAAGTTTGATAAAATAAACAATAAAAACATAAACCTAACAAAAATATCAAATACTGAATCAAAAAATATTACAGTTCATAAACATACAGCAACAAAATACATCCGTACAAATACAAAAAAATACTTAAACTTACAAAGTTAAAAATTTATTATAAATTCTACTTAAAAATGCTTTTCAATTCATTCATTAAACCATTTTTTTTTCTTATCCTATTTATGTTTCGCTTAAAATTTGAGCTAGATACACACATATATGTATATATATATACAGACAATGTATTTGCTTACCTCATATGTCAAACCTTCATCACCTGTAGCTGCACATGTCCAAACCAAGGAATTAAGTATCATAGTACGTTTAAAATACTGCCTAAACATTTCAAATAAAGTATTGCAGTTAAATAATTAAAAATAAAATAACGTATCAATCATACTCAAAATCCCTGAACACTTCCTTTGTACATGGACAATAAAACACCTTTTCATCCGGACGCAAATCGTCAGGGTGTGGAAAAAAACGTAAAGGTTCACCTTGCAGCAACGGCATTGATAACAATTTCACAATATTAAAACAATTTTCAGAAAATTTTCTTAATCGTAGGCAACGAAATTATTTATTTATGATGCTTCTAAAATACAAAGCAAATTTTGCCACACTGATAAAAATACAGTAATAACAGTCTCTCAACAATCATTTTCCAGCGACTTTCTAAATTTGTCAGGTTAACATTGCTTTAGACTTTCAGTATTCGCCTTCTTTCTTGATCTTCAAGTTTTAATTCACAAAATATATCAACTTTAATATATTCAATAAAAATAAAAAAGCAACAAAATATAATATTCAAAATATCAAAAATATTGTAAATTATACTGTATGTATTTAGTTAACTGTCCAGAAAAATAAAAATAACAGTCACATACTACAGTATGTCAAAAATTCAAGCATGATTAAACCAGCAAAATCGTTCAACAACTGCTCAAATTACTATATAAAAAAATTTTTTGCTAAAATTTTTGATGAATTTTATAATAAATACTTTTTTTTCTTGCATTACATAACGTAATTTGAAACTTCATAATGTTCATACTGTTGCTTATTTGTGTGATGTAGTTACCAGAAGTATTTTTTCGATTACAATATGAGCTTGAAATGAATATTTATTTTTATTTATTTTTATCACAGCATTTATTATTATTGATTAGAAAAAATAACATTCGAGTTCAGAATTTTCAATTTGAATACAAATGATTCTTATAAACAACGCCAGAAAAATAATCGACTGTAATACGTAGTGAATGTGAGTGAGTATATTTGGAGAAAAAAGGTTGAGAAAAGTTAAACCTGCTCATTGCCAGCTGCGTGTTCACCAGGTTTTTGCTATTTATATTAAATTTATGAGCAAACAAAATAAAGCAATTTCAAAACAAATAATTTTTTACAGTTCAAAATTTTTACATGTTTAGCATATGAAACTACCTAATTCATAACAACAGTTTTGTTTAAATGAATGTTCATTGGTTTTTTGAATTCAAAGCAAGCTTCATCCTAACAGAACGTTTCAATACGCTACAAGTAATGCGTAACATGTTTTACAAGTTCACCATTTCACGAAAATTATACACAATATTATTTGTTATGATGACTTTGAAAACAATAACAACAAACCAAAGTGTTACGCTGGCTGCTGTACATCGCAAACGACAAGTAATTCAAAAAATGTATACCTATACTACTCTAATTGATGGCAAAATATTGCCATCACAATTAATATTCAAATTTAACAAATCTGACCGGATTTTACTGCAACACTATTTACTTTATTGGGCAGGTTGCAACGTGTTAAGAATGATGAACCACTATCAGAATTACTGACGTATCATCGTTTTGTTTATATATACCTGATTATCAATTACTGTTTGACGATAAGCACTCGAGCTAGCGAGCAAAATTAGTTGAATTGTATCAAACTTTTCTGAAATTTATCAATGCTTTTAGAAATGTTGTATAGCGCAACTTCAATCGAGACAGTGGTGTTTGCCTTTTTACTGTACACTGTAGATAGATAAATCAGTTTTCTAAGTTGATATATTTGATTAGTGTTGAAATTTGTTTAACTTTTCCATGTTGTAGTAGCTTCGCATGGGTGATGAGTGAATTGTTCAAATTTTATTATTCTTTTGATCAATTTCAACCAATTCGAATCTCTTTCCAGGATCATCATTATGTATTTGTATTACTACATAAACGAAAACGGCGACCGTGTGTACACTTTGAAAGCAAAAGATCCAGCTGGCCGATTGACATTATCTGCTCACCCGGCAAAGTTTTCTCCGCAGAACACATTTTCACAGCAAAGAATTTTAATCAAGCGACGTTTCAATCTTCTTCCAATGCAAGAAAAAATTAAACAAATTTGAATGTTTCGTTTTAGTAAAAACTGAATAAAAGTTTACATTTGCCTTTTCCGTTTCCATCAACTGTCATCAATGTGCTTGTGTCTCTTGCCAATTATGTTACTTTGTTGCCATGTGCGCATTTCAAATTTACATACGTACGAATATTTCAGGCGAAATAAACGATACTTTTCATCTATAAGTGAATTAATTAAATGGTAAGTGGATTTTTGTAGAAAAAGCGATGAAACAATTATGGATAACTTTTCCATATTGAAAATGCTTCATAGGCAAAAATTTTCGGTGATTTCAATTGTGACATTTCATAAGTGTTTTAATTTAGTTTTGGCAAGCACGTAAAAGAGTTCGACAGTATTTTCGATCGTTCCAACCTGAAGATTATCGGACAAAATTGAAACTGATGCATCACGCACGTTTGTGGTATTTCGCCCTAGCCTGGGGTGGGTTGGGGATGTTTCTGTTAGGACTGCGAGAAGCAGGAAACTCAGCAAAAGTTTCCGAACAATAAGAAACAATTCTATCACTTATATGCATAACAACTATGGATTTTTTCTTCTCTTTGTGAACTAATTAAAATTCTGTTTCCAAAAAAAACAAATGCAATAAAAATTATCCACCGAAGAAGAAAAAGAAGAAGAAAGAGCTAGCATTTTTGTGATGCGTAAAGAGACAGACATTCAATGTGAATCATATTTTCCTCCAATAGCAGTAGGGTAAAATTTTCATTTACTAAACATTACAGTGTGACCGAAAATGATTACTGAAAAGTGAAGAAAATTTTCACTTTGTAAACGGAATAAAATGTGAATACAATTTGAATTTGAAACATTGAAATTAAAAAAAATGTGAAATAGCACGCATGCATATAAAAGTACTGAAAAATTAAAAAAAGAAAAACCAAATTCTTACTATATACTTAAAAAAGACTTTTCAAGGCAATTCGACCAATTCTATTCACAAAATAACAGTAACTGAAAATAAGGTACTTCCGGCACATTTACTGTGTACCATGACACCTAACATGATTTGTCGTGTTTGGCAATTAATTGTACGCAATGAAATTTGAATTTTTTAATCTAAACCAATTGTAAACAGATATCTAATGACAGTGCACATTTTGTGGATGAAATATTGAATCCAAGCAGACAGAGTTTAGTGGATTGTGCTAAAAATTTTATTCCCAAATGTTTTCACTTGAAGAACACCTTGGTTGAAAATTTATACGTGGAAAAAGTGATGAGAAAAGTTTGAAAGCAAAGAAAATAAAGAATGCTAAAACCAACTGCATCCATCCAATCAACTCGTCTTACGAGAAACGTATTACGTTGAAAAATGCAATATATTCACTTTGTTTCGAATTGCAGCTGGCCCGCATGTCTGGAAGCAATGTGACGGTCGAGATCCCTTTTCCTGACCAACAATTTGCCGCATATTGTACATTGAAGATTGGACTGGCCTTTGGTTTGGATTTGGTGCAGTCTGGTGTGCTTGTTCAAGTTGCTCGGATCGCCGAAGGCGCGGTTGCAAATTTTGCACTGCAACGGCTTGAAGCCGGTGTGGGTCCGCAGGTGGATTTTCAGGCCGTACTTTCTCGAGTAGAGTTTGCCGCAGTAGATGCATCGGTGCCCTTGGGCAGTTTTGCCCAGGGTCGTGGCCACAAGTTCAACCGTATTTTTCGATACCTGGCCGAACTGTGCCAGCTGTATCGTCGCTTGATGCTGTTGTTGATGGGGCAGATGTTGAAAAGTTTGCTGAACTGGTAGCAACGCTTTGACAATTTCCACTCCATTGCTACCGTAGTAGGACGACGGGCGGCTTCTCACATTATTATTATTATTATTATTATTGGCTAAACACGCGTATATTTCGACGGGATTTTTCACGGCTGGCAAATTTTTCGTCTCCTCCTCTTCAACATGTTTGTCCAACCAGGGTCGAAATAATCCATTTCTGTCCGTCTTCACAGCCGATTTACTTTGAAAATTCACCTCAGCTTCATTCAATCTTCCACAACCATGATACACTGGTTGACGGATCCACATCAACAAAGATGGTTGGTAGATTCGCATCTCTTGAAAAACAAATCAAATTGAACTGAATTCATACTTATTTATTTTTAATGACCTACTGTTATATATATATGTATATCACACCTTGTGTTACAGAGAAAAAATTTTTTAATAGTATTCATTTCAAATGATAAAGAAAAAATTACCAATGGGTGATAAATTGTTCAAAATGGAAGAAGTACAAGCGATTGAAGAGTGTGGTGAAACAATGTTGAGCATAATTAAAAAGTCATTAGAAAAATAAAGTACAATAACAGTTGGAGAGAGACAACAGCAGCAGCGGCGTTGGCGGGCGAAATAAAATTCCAAATGATCAAACTGATCAAAATGAACAATGATCAGGCGGCTTGTAAAGCGTAAAAGAGCAGCAGAGCTGCAACGATCGCCCCCCCTCCGCTTTTCACCTCATTCGTCAATTGTAGTTTAAAGCTGAAGAGAAAAACAAAGAAAGCAGAATTAGCAGCAGCATAAGAGAAAAAAAGCTTGTGACCCTTTGACAATGCCGATGTGAAAAGCAGTGGCCGGTCAAGAGGAGCACCAGTGTAAGGGGATGAAGAAAAGCAGCGCTTGTGTAGTAAGAAGATTAACAGGCGGTGACGTGGCGGTGAAAGTTGTGATGCTCACGAGCGGCTCGTTTTACATTCTCGCGGCGTTGTTTTACACCGCCTACGCGTCTGGCTGTCTTTGTTTCACTTCCCTCCCCCATGTCCCTATTTTGTATATTAATTTTCACGTCTGCCTGCCTGTCTGCCTGTCTGATTCTCTTTGTCTGTCTGTCTGTCTGTCCGGCCAACTGACGGTAAGGGAATCTTTTCTCCAACCTGCCCTTCCTGCCAACCTCGGATCACCCTAAGAACAATTGTATCGATCGGATTTTTAATCCTGCAAAACCTGAATATCTATTGGTGCGAACCAGATGCCGGTTCTATTGTTTATGCTGGTGGAACGAGAACGAGCAGTTGGTTTCGGATAAATAATGGTGCAAAGAAAAAGAAGAATAAAAAAAATAAAATACGAGAAACTTGAACTTGAAAATCTTGTTACGAAATCCGACTGCGCTTTGATCACCATCGCCAACAATAAACACCAATAAACTGCTATTGTTGACAATTCTCGCCTGCTAAAAGCTGTCCTAATCGCCAGATTTCGACCATTACAATCCGCGACAATTAATGATAATTGCTGTCGCCGATCCGTCTCGGTCAGCATTCAGATCGCATTTTTAAAGCATAATTAATTTGCACTGAAAAATTAAAATAAAATACTTACTCAGTTGATAGACGGTACAAAGACTTCGGACGCTTCGTGACTACGGTAAACAAACGTATTATTACCGACACTTTCAAACGCGTAAATTCTCTCCTATAGGCATGGTCGTTCAGAATAATATCATCCAAATATGTGCGCATCGTTATATCATTCACGCTGGTTGCAGCTTTTGAAGCTTTGGACATTAGCCAATAGATCTTTTGACACTTGTTGAACGACATTTTGAAAACAATCCTCCCAAACCACACACACCACACACACACACACATACACGGCCGTTAGCTTCATTGGAATATCACCGGTGTATTGAATAGGATCGTCGATGCGCAATCAGTGTCATCACAACAGCTTCAACAACGGATGAGATATACGTTGACAGCGTATCAATTTGCACATCAAAGAGCCTGCTGACGGACGATTCACCTGCAATCACTTCGCATCAAATCAACACTCAAATTGTCAAATGCTCAAACATGCAAAAAAAATCAATTTCTCTCAATTGTTGTTTAAAACCAATTTTTTTCTGTTCAACTTTTAATATTAATTTAAATTTATTCAAATCCAATAATTCAACTGCTTTTAAAAATACAATAAAATAAACAAGCAAGAAAGCACTGTACATTCATTTTCACTTCATCGCGATTTTTTACATATATATTCTTGCAAATCACAACTGTACATTATTATTCTGCTGTTAACAGTGACCTTGAATTCTATTTACAAAACAAAACACCAATAACAACGGTCAAAAACACAGTGTTAATAATTCTTGAAAATCATTTTACGATTACCAGTTGGAACTTAACTTTTACTCGTTCAACTTAAATAAAGCAATAAACATACTTTAAATTATTCAATTTAGATTTTCTTTTTTTTTCAAAGTGAAATACTAAATTATTAATTAAACAAATAAAATAACTAATAAATAAATAAATCAATACAGATAGCAACAAGTTTGAATTACCTTTGAAATAGTTGATTGTGTTGAGGAAAAAAGATGTAATGGAAATCGATTTCCATTACAAAAAATGTCTTCTATTAATACAGCTTGATGCAAAATTGATCTTCCATTAACAACAACAACGTTCCGAAGTGCAAAGCATGCAAAATGAACCAATCTGGCCGACAATTGCCGATTTCTGTATCCAGTCATCCTGTTGAATTCAGCAATGAAAAATTCAATTAACCAATCAATCGAAATGTGAAGAAGAAAATTAATCACTCATTCGATATTCTGATAAACAAATATTTGGTCGATCGTGAGGCATTTTTCTCTGAATACAAATAATAAATCTGAAACAATCAATTACAACAGTCAAAAATATTTCCAAATGGAAATATATAACTTTAACCAATTTTGATAAATAAAATGCTCTTTCGCTATTGGAGAATCATAAAAATTTTCAATGAGCACGATCAACAGTCGATTCAATCGTCTAGCAGCATTGAAGTTGGCAATGTGTCCTGTTGATTTGCATCAATCGAAGGGTTAACTGCATTACACAAAGCTGAAGTTGAAAACAAGCATCTGAATAAAAGAAAATGGAAGGAAAATTCGTCGCCGATCAATAATATTCATCTTGTGCGTCATCAGCAGAAACAAACTTTTTAATAATAATACTTCAACATGTAAACAAATCTTGTCTGTCCATAAATACAGTCCAACGGTCAAGAGTGGGAAAATAAAAGAATTTTTTTTCTTCACATCTAAAAGTAATTTCTCTCGTAAAACATGTTAAATTGTAACAAATGGCAAACAATTGATAGAATTAATTATTGATGCGAAGAAAAATGGAAAATTTGCATAATAGATAAATTTTTATAGAAAGGCGTCTTTGGAATCGTACAAATTGGAATAAGAACGAGTGCCTCGGGAAATATTACGACGCAAAGTGTTGCGATCGAATTGGGATACCATGGAAGAGCCGATCATATCGACCGACGTGGCCAAATCCGACGGTCTCAACGATGTGATATGCCGAAAACAGCACGGTGCAGAAATGGTCTGCTTGCCCGGAGCTGGCATGGAACGTATTATCGAACCGCTGGTCATGGACATGGACGAGTCTTGAGACGAAGGCAAATAGAGCCTTGTAACCGTTGTAGATGAACCACCGTTGCGGGATATGCTCGATTGTAAAATCCTCAACTGTTGGTAAAATTTCCTAGCCGACGGTGAATGATCAAAACTAATACCAACAGTAGTCTGGTAGCCACCTTCAGTGCCGATGAACATTGTATGGAAACTCGAATCTACCGCACAGTAACTGAAAGCATGTACATTTTTTTCTTTGGATAATTTAATACTATAAGAATTTGAAAAATCTCATCAAAATAAATAGAAACGTGTCTGTTGAACTGTAAATAAAATTAGATGTTATAAAATTGAATTGAAAATTTTGATTGAATTGCTTTTCTCAAGAACAATCTGCAAAGAGAATAATTAATTGTTTATTAAGAGTTGTTGTCCACTTTGAATGATCAATCAGTGAACAAATAGATTGCAAGTTTGGATAAATCAAATAGAAGAAAATATTAATACATTCAATATTGGAACTAAGTAAACAAACCACTTTTCCAACAAATAAATGTTTGAGGAAAAATAGAAAAGAAAGCAAGCAAAAGAATTCTGAAGAATATATTTTTCCATTTTACAATTTATTCATCATTTTGCTTTTATTAATAATAATTGAAAAGGTAAAGTAAAATTTAAGTGACAAATGTTGTTTCTGTTTACTTATTATGGTCAATATTGAAAAAGGGTCTTTTCGGAAAATACTTTTCTGTAGAGAAGATTTGAAAAAAATTAAATACAAATCGAATCATAACGTGAAATAGAATACATACCTACAGTAAGAAAATAATTAAAAGGTGACATGTTAGTAGTGTGTTTGTAAAGTGCGTGCAAATGATAAAAGAAATTTACAAAAAATAAATTAGCATACCGACTGAATGATGACAAATTATGCTTCCAAAGTGTAAAGCCGGTCCCGTATTCGGCAACCCGAATTTGCAATTGTACTACCGACGTTGTTTCCTGTGGCGACGACTGGTTGGAATCGAGCACCAATACTGGGATACCTGTGACGAACAGATCCCAACTGTCATTTCTGGATTCAGCTAATAGCTTGCTTGTCAGTGTCGTTGATGTTGGTGTAGGTGTCGTTGAAAATTTTTTATACACATACAAATTTGCCAAACACGGACAAACGAACGCTTGACTGGTTCGACTGCTGTACATCAGTTCAACTTTGAATATTTCCTCTTCCGGTAATTCGAGTCGATTCTGCTGAGATCCGGCTGCATGGTGGTGATCAACGGCCATTGCTGTCAAATTCACTTCACCACTTATATTATCATCACCATCATCATCAAAAAGACCACGACAACTACGACTTCTCAAACCAATCTAGATATAATATACTTGCAATCAATTATATAATCAAATAATATGAAAGAACAACAATTTCTTTCTGATGATAATTAATAATTTTACAATTGACAATATAATAGTTAATTTTCTCCTCTATTCACTAAGATAGATGGACAGGATGGATGGCTGGATAGAGAAAGAATATTGACTAATTGTAAAAATATGTGCAAGATTTTCAATTAAAGACGATGCGCGACAAGTACATTAAAAAGCAAGCGCGTCAGAAGATGGCAAAATGGGCTTTAATCATCATCAATGCCGTTCAATCCTGCTTGCTTTTGATATTTTACTTTTGGATTAAATTTCGATCGTAAAATACGAGTTCATTTTTCTGCAAACGGAAACACTCGAATCACAATCTCAACAATTTGATTAACAACACTAAAAATATGCAAAAATAATAAAATAAAATAGAATAGAATAGAATAGAATACACACCGACATATATTAAAATAACAATTTAAAAATTGCTGAAAATTATTAAAATAAATAAATAAGCCAAGCATCGATTGCCCATCTACTACAATTGGAAAAATGTACGGTTAATTTTGCCACTGGGTTGTCGGTTAGCCAGCAACTGGTTCGATGCGAAAGCACGTGACGCAAATCGTTCAACATATACGGACGGCAATGCACAATGATTTCACAAAAAGACAATCAATAATACAAGGTGATTAAAAAAAAATTTTTTTTTCTCAAAAAGTACTCAAATTGCAAATATGCTTGCAATAAATAAATATATAAAGCCGTAATTTGGAAAAATTATTTTTCAAAAATCAACTCATGAAAAATTATTTATCACTGCAAAAATGCCACGTGAAAACAATCATAAATATAAAAATGATAATCATATAAACAAACTATGGAAAAATATTCTTTTTTCCACGCCTATTATCAAATATTATAATAACAGTTCAACAACATTTAATTCGGTTGATTGAATTTCTCGATAAATAATGCTTCACATTTATACGTACTAGAATTTTTATACATACATGCGTATAATTATTTTTTATCACGAAAACATATAGCAATCAATTCCAATAAATAATATTTACAATACATATATGTATATATCGGTGGAAATTGAAGAAAAATTTGATAATTAAATAATACACGGGCAACGATTAATAAGAAGAACCTACAGTCACCGATTAATATGATGCACGAATATGAAAAAGAAGAAAATGTAATAAAACCCACAATGATATTCTTTTGTTGGGAAGAAAAATTCATAATCCGAAGCATATTTTCCGCAGGCTTTTTCTTTTTTGAAAGAAAAAAAGTGGAAAAATGAAACTTTTCAAGAAGGTCAATATTTCAAAATCAAGACAAAATTTGAAAACGTAAAACAAATATGATAACAATAAAATTTGCATAACGATATCGAAATTTGAAGAAAAAACTAGAACAAAAGAAAAATATAACTTATCATCAAGTAAAGAAAGAAGCAAAAGAGGAACAGTAGTAAGTAGCAAAATGGGAAAAAAAGAATTTAAACAAAAAACCAAAAGCATAATGCAGAATAGCAGCAAATGTTCACTTTTGTTATAATTTGTTGGAGGAAATTGCAAAAATGTTTCAAGTGATGAAGTAACAGCAAAGAAAAATGATATTCTAAGCAGAATCATATATCTCACTTCTATGCATTGCTATAAAAATTATGTATATATATATATATATATATATATATATACATCGAGCGTATGTATCAATTGCTTGCATATATAATACTTGAGAGAATTGGAATAATGAAAAGCGTCAGTGAAACTTTTCTGTGAAACAAGTTTTAGTTGAACCGACAGTCGTCGTCCTGATTTTAGCACCATCTTCATCATCAGTACTTTAAACCATACGTGTTTAAATTCTCATTAAATTTAAAAATTACCTTTTTTTTCTCTTTCAACTTCAAAACAAGCAACACACAAACGTCTCCATTATTCAATTTGATAGTCGTTTAAGAAAATTTTTATCACTAATAAATTTTTATTACGTTCACTTTATTCTTTGAAAGGTCAATATAAAATGAATAAAAACAAACATTTCTAAAAAGCATTAATATTATTATTACTAGTATTAGCATTGCAATTGATATACTAATACTAGACGTAAGGATGAAGCAAAATTACTTTCAAAATCATTTCCGTCCATCCAGGTTCAAGTAAACGTCGTGAACATAAAAATGCTAACAATTGCACCAATATGCTAAAGCTCGAGATGACAATCTCATTTCTTATCTAGATTATCTTCTTCTGAATAACGAACAAATGAGTTCAGATCATCTAAGCTAAATAAATAAATAAATAAATGAATAAATGAGCCATTTTCACATAAGAATCCATTTATCATTTGTCTGCTTTCTCAAGCGAACCCAAAAACAGAACATATCATTGCAATAATTTGCATAAATATAAAACTACTGTAACGACCAATGAAACCGACGAGTGATTTGTACACACAAATGAAGATGAATGAAAAGTAAAAAGTTGAAAATGAAGCAAATCTGCTCGAATGAATGAATGAATAAATAGTAGTAAAGGGAAGCATTAACAAAAAATTTTGCTCGTTTGTTTGTTATTTTTCGCTCAAAAAAATTGCATCAATGAAATGAAATGATTGTGGTCACAATGTTTGAACAAAATTATCTCATGTCATCACAATAAATTTAAATAATTACAATAAAAATTGATGACAAGAATAAGAATGACATTTTTTCAAATAATAAATCAAAGAATAGGTAAATACCTTTCTACGTTTCGATGATGATGTAAGCGTCATGGTTTTATCAATTTTTTTCGATAAATAATGCAAATGATAAAAAAAAAGTACTGGATGTTGTTCTCTCCAATTGTCGCCACAACAAACAGAATAAACACTGCTATTAACAACAACAACAACAGAGTCAGTTGGTGTAGTTAAATAATAATATTAATAATAATAAATATGATTTTGCTTTGGCCTGCCGTGCTGGTGCAGTTGTTGCAAAAGTAAGCAACTTGAAAATGGCAGGCAATAAGGAAATGGAAGAAAGAAAAGAGAGAATGATAAATAGAGAAAGAGAGCAAGCAGGCAAGCAAGCAAGCAAGCAGAGCAAGCAGAGCAAAAGCAGCCAGCAGAACAAGCAACAAAGCATGCAATGCTTGAACTGACAGAATAAAACTACAACGAGACAGACGAGAAAAAGCCAACAACGACGCCGGTAAATAAACACCGTCATTGACAATCATGTCCGAATTGCAAATGTTACGCGCAATCTAAACTGACCACTTGACCATCTCTGATGGTCACATCGGTCATTGCCGGCAATCATCATCATTATAATAATCATCAGTTACAACTGCTGTTGGATAATAAGTACAGAACATTTACACAATATTGGAAACTGACAATGATGAAGAAAAATCTAGTCCAATTTTGACTATACCAAAATGAGAAAGATATCAATGACAGAAAGCCGGATACGGGCAGCATCACCGGCAGTTACAACAGTTCGCAAATCTGCAAATTTCACAGTTCAACAAGCATGCCGTATAATTGTTGTGCACAAAAAAAAGAACATTAAATTCAACTTTAATAAAACAAAATCAAATTTTGAAAACTGAAAAAAATAACTCACTTCTGTACAAAAAAAAATAATCTTTCATTTCGAAAAGTTACAAAAAAAATTAATAAATTTAAATTAAAAATCAAATGAACAATAATAGAAAAGATTTATTTTTCAAAAAAAAAGAAAATAATCTACTTAGGGCGTGTCCAAACAAAGAAACTGGCTCAATTTAAAGTTCCACACCAACAACAACAACAACTGACCGTGAACTTTACAGAAAATACATAAGTTTTCTAAAACCAGTCGATCAATCAGTTACTGGCTAACTACCCCCACCCCAAACAATTCTCAACCGTTGACGAAGTTGGACAAATGATGGATATTTGAGCAGAATAATAATTTAGTTGAAAAAAAAATTTTTTTTAAGCCAAATAAAATATACATATCACCCAGTAGCAAAGATGATTTAAAAAAACCAAATTCCAAAGTCATCGAAGACGAACTATTGAAATCGAATAACTAACTAACTTGTTTGCAATCGAAGAAACTGAAGACGTCAAGAGATTGATCAAATTTTGCTGTCTGTGAAATTTTTTTTAATCATCAAACCACAATTACGCAACAGCTCTTACCTTCGATTCTGCTGATACGAATTGCACACAAATAAATATTTCTGCTTTTGTCAACAACAACAACAGCCCAGACGTAAGCTTTTTCAACCTTTTCTTTGTCATCAATACAACCAAAAAAAAGACCTCTACAAAAAGTTATACTGTACAATTGTACTGTTGAAACAATTAAGCAATTGTTTGGCCATTTGCCAAATGTACTGTTCATCAACCAGACGCATAGTACAATTATTATTAATATTCAGTCTGAAAAAAAATAAATAAAAACAACAATAACTATTTACTTGGTCGTCAATTTTCAATTCGTTATATAGCTGTTTGTTGTCGAGTGAAAAAAAAACATGCCAAACGTCAGAGGTGATAAAATGAAAAACCAAATTTGATTAAATCTTCACGAACGGTCCTGTTCAGTGTTGGCATTTTTCCACAGCGTCAGTCAGTTTGATGGACACGACAGACCCGAAAAATATAAAAACTGGGTCAATCGAATCGTACGAATTCAAATTTTAAAAAATGCAATGCAAACAAAACACACCTTTCATTGCGTTGCTTGGTTGAAGTAATTAAAGTTGTTGTTGACGATCATAATAAAAGACCATTTCAAACAAAAGAATATATTTATACGCACTGTACATTGTATTATTTATTATTGTTCAGCTGAAGCTAGAAAAAAAATGAGCAAACTGAACTCATTTCAAATCAGTTTTTCCAATTAATTAAAATTAAAATTGAATAAAAAGAAAACATATAATAAACAACGCCAATAGACAATTTATTGATAAAATTTTCACTCTTATCTAAAGTTGTCAAACAATACAATCGTAAACAATATTTTCAGTTGATAAAATTTTAAACAAACAAAGCATCGAGAAAAACAATCGCCTAATATCTTTGCAAACATACCAAAGATTTTTGCGTGGAAATCATTTTCAATGAAGAAATCTTATGGACATTTTCTGTTCAATATTTGTCTTTTCCATTGCCTAGAATGCAAAATCGATCAAAACAACAATCATAATGTAAAAATTTTCAACAAAGTGCTTTTAATTTCTATATGCATTATCGAAAATGATATACTTCGCAAAATTCTTCAAAAGAGATCATCCCATCGCCGTCTTTGTCAGCTTCGGTAATTGTTCTCGTAGCAATTCGATCGAGCTAATAATAAATTGAATATAATTCAAACAAATAAATAAATAAATAAATAAACAAGTAATTTTACTTGATCAGCACTGATATGCGCTCCAACCATCATATTCAATATTTCCAATAGTTCATTTTTAGTAATGAAACCGTCATGATTCAAATCGTACATGCTGAAAGCGAATCGCAATTTATCACGCCGACGATTCAACGGATGCGGTTTGTTCTTTTTGATTGGACGAAATCTTGCCAATACGCGCATAAAGTGGCGAAAATTAACTCGCTCTTCGTCTTCACTATAACGGAAAGCACAATATTGGACAAGAGAAGAAGCCCGCCAAGGTGTCGGTAACCTTTCGAAAAAGAACGCATTCACAATCATATCACGGAGTGGATTGATAGCCAGTTCTGGGATCCGTAAGAAATCTTCAACACTGGAACAATTTCAATTGGAGGGGGAAAATCAAGCAAACGTTCATGCACAGAATACATACCACAGAGATCCTGAACCACTCTTGTCCAAAGATGTGAATCGACTGTAAAGACGGACTATTTGATTACGAGAAACTGTACAAAAATCGAATGCAAATCAGTCAACTGAAAAATAATAAATACAACTGAAATTTTCTCTTACATCCCGTCTCTTTTTGAATCTCTTGAATTTCTTCATCTCGAAGCATTGATGAATTGTTTCCCATTGTGTGACAATTTTTATTCTTAAAACACCTGAACACAACTTGCATAAATTAATAAGTCGACAAAATTCATTTGCAAGTAAATCTTTTTTGTTCAATTCATATCGACAACAGATACATTCATTATTCGTATAATAAAGAAAACAAAATATAAATCAATCGTTTCAAGCAAACTGATCACTGCATCGAAACTTTAAAAATCGGCAATCTAAATATATAAACCCATTTCAATAGGAGAAACAAGTTTATCCAGTTTACCAACACCGTTATAAATCAGTGAATGAATGCTATTCACGACAGCTTCACGGTGCATCAAAACAGAAAAAAATACTCGCAAAAAACTTTCAACCACAGCTTTCATTTTTTTGCACTTAACAATCACCGTATCAAAAAACAAACAGGTTCACAAGATCATTTCAACAAGTATACTGTACAGCATATTCAAAAATAAAAAACAAAATGAAATTTATGAGAAAATCTAAATAATTCACAATGTATAATTGCGTACCTTTGAATAACAATTTCGAAGCTAAATGCACGATCGCTTTATTAGGTAGTGTGCTTGTTATTTTATTACTGTAAGTCTGCGAACAGAAACTGAAAAAAATCACTTCATACTGTACATAAAACTTGTTTTGAAATAGCATTTTAAAATAATAATTTAATTTTCAATTAAAAACTTGGTCGTACAAGGATAATGCATTTCATCACCGCCAGATTTACATCGCATACAGTATAATTGTAAATACGTACTGTAATAACAAAACAACACTTTTGTATTGCATGATGACACGACGATATTGGACTTGCAATGATTTTCAAAATATATTTTTAAAATTTATTAATATTTTTCGGCAATATTTGAATATTTTTTCATTCTTTCAAAATTCAACAACAGCCAAATGCATTGAGCTGAAATTTTATTGTAAATACCAAAAGATTATACACATGTGTGCGCGATTGACGAAGGCCATTTAGGGAGATGTCCTGAAACAGCCCATGCAAAGAGAAATATATGTATATACTTTTTCCTTCATCATGAACGTAAAGAAGACGATCCTTTTCGCACTGCGGACACGATTCTTCGACCGCCTGCAGCTGAACAGAGATATTCTAAATATTATAATGATTCCAACAGAAACTGATTCAAAAACTGAATCTGCAATTTCAGCTTCAAAATGCTGCAATAAAATTAAAAACGAAACAGCTGGTTAAAGACTCTACAGCCTTCCTAACCCATACATTTCACACAAAACAAATGAAGAAATGGTGTAAAAGTGCAGCCAACTGTGGCCGAACAGTGCTAGCAGTCTAAATGGTGACGAATGCACTGCTCGGGATGTAAAGTTCCTCGTTTAAAATCACTTACATGTTACAAATTTTGAGTGATCGAAAAAATTAAGTTTCATTTCCAAACTTTACAGAGACTGAATTGGTAGTTTCCCCCTTCGACTCCTGAAAACCGCACTGCTTACATTATACAAAAAATCAGCTAATAGAATATACATTAGCAGTGTTTATAGTCGAATTTTCCAAATTTACATCATGACTTTCAAAACTGCTCTGCGTGGGCATGTCCGCAGAGGTAGATGTCTTCTCTGGAGGGACAATAAAAGCACTTCCCTCTTGGCCTGCACGTTTTCCGAGTAACGTTTTCTATGTAAGTAAACACCATTACAAAAGAAATTAATTCACTGTACAATATAGACAACAGATTTTGAAAGAAAAACGGATTATCTACCGGACTGCATTCTCCCGTGTTTGTATTTGCATCACTGTTGCTAAATGTGCCATCAGTTGTACTTGTATCTTCCACTGATGCTGAACTTTCAGAACGCAGAGATGTCGTTGGTCCATTATTACTATCTGAAATAATATCCGATCTAGAAGTCGATTCCACAGCTGCAGCACCTGCCGCCGCATTGGTCGCAGCATTCTGTGCAGCTTCTAAACAAACCAATATACCAATAGAAATAGCAAGGAAATTTCAAATCTCAACTTACGGGGTTCAAAAGATTTTTTAAATCGTCCCCGAACCACTGTCATTGGATCTCGATTCTGATTTAAAACAGACAATGGTAAAATACGAGTCAATTCGCGACGTCGACGATATTTTGCTTCCACTTTCATCCCCTGCCTCCAAACGTCAGAATTCAAAGCTTGACGCATTACTAGAAAATATATACGAAAAAGCAAAAAAAAAACCAAATATACCGTAACAACGTATCAATTCTATCTATCATTCAACATGTAACTATTACTAACTGCTGTCAACAAAGCTTTGAATGTCCGACGTCAAATCAATATTCTTCGCACCAATGCCTTCTTTGTTCATTTCCAGGCCAACTACCCAAAACGACTCAACTCCGTCTCTGAATAAAACAATATTTATCATTAATAAGAGTAATAAATAAGTGATCAAGCATGATGGTGGTTCGCATCAGTGATCAGCATCGCAATTTCTGCATTAAGCGCCAAATTTCAAACGCTATCAGATCAAAGTGAAGAATTATATAATACATCATGTAAAATGAGATTTTGGAAAATATGAAATTAAAAATAAAAACAGAATAAAATCCATTCTCACCCGTGCTCTTCTAATGGAGAAAACTGTTCCGGATTGACATGCGCCAAAAGAACGCCAGTATTATGCTCAAACTGACCAATCAAATATCTCATTTTCGATTCAACAAGACCACTCCAGGTTATCAGATCCGCTCTAGTTGCAGCAAAGCAGCTGATCACAATGTAATGCTTGTATTTGACGAAAAAATTTGAAGGTTCAAAAAGTTTAGGCCAAGATAGTCCTTTACAAATAACTTCAGTGCTAACCAAGAAACCTAAACAAATAAACTAACAGCAATAGAAAATTTATCCAACAACATATATATATATATACCTTCGTGCAAAAATTTCTGTAAGATTGATCTAGTAGTAGATGAGACGTTAAACGTAGAATTCTGTTGAGGGAACGCTGGAGTTATAATGGGCATTAAGTGATAACGATCACTTTGTTTTACCTGAAATTAAAACCTGAAGAAAAAGAAAACCATGAGAAGTTCAAATTTTCTCATTTACCCGTGGATCCCAGATTAATTCTTGAAAACCAATGTAGCCATGATTCTGAGATGTAATCGAATTTTTCAACAAAACTGGCTTTGGCCACTCCCTTAAATGAACATTTAAATTACCAGATACAGTTATTTGTATAAAAGTCAACATTGAAATACTTACCATTTTGAAAAAATCATAAAAAACTTATTAACCAATACATTAGGAGCTGCCCTCGGATACAGCTGACAAGTTCGAGCGACTAGCATGGCCCATGATACACCGCCAAGAAATCCAACTACATTAGAATACACTCCTTTTTCTGAAAGCACAGTTTCGAAACGGAAAAAACAGCTTATGTTAAAAGAATAATAAAACTACGCTTAGCCCAAAATTTTATAGCGCGCAAAGTCAATCGAAATGTTTCTTTATTCGGTACCAAATTCAAAATTTCATCAGTTACTCGACAACCTGAAATAAAAAATTTCAAACTTTCTTAACTTTCACAAAGCAATTACATACCATTCAAACTGCGAATGCATTTCACGTCTAAATTTCTCAAAAGTTCATCGTCATCCAACTTCTGATTTTCAGGAACTTCTTTCAATGCCAAACGAGCAAACACCATGTCAAGCTGAAAAATAAATCGTAATTTTATCAATTTGTATTCAAATTATATATATATATATTTACTTCAATTCCATCAAATTTTAATTTAATCACAGGCACAAATGCTTCTTCAATAGGACGACATTCGCTGACCTCAGGCTGACTTTTCAGAAGATCTTTAAATGAGGTGAAAAAGTCTTCTCGTAGTATATGACGTGGTGCAACACAGAGTGTATCAATATCAGCTCCTAAAATATATACAATATAAAAGATCAAAAATGGGCTGACTCGTTAATTAATTACTAAACTAAAAGTAAGCACAACTGACCTCGAGTATGAACACCCAAGCGATACGATCCAAAAGTAAAGATTTTTCCGCCTACTGAATCTGCAACATCTGGAGGCATGTTCTGAAAAATCACATAAATATTTTAAAACATTTTCAACAAAACTGCCTTGAAGTCTCTTTAAAAATTTAATGAATACAACAAACAGTAAAAGTTTGAATTATTAGCACACTCGCGCGTTATTTATTGTATTGATTTCTTATTCAAAATTATCAATTTATTGATTCAAAATTATCAAAATATGCAATAAAATTTCATAGGAAAAAGAAACTGCAATAACTTGTTAACAAAATATGATATGAAAAAATAGAAGCACCTTTGAAAAACACAAACTTTCTACAACTCAATGTAAAAAACTGAAGAAATGACCTTCAACTATTATAAAAAAGATTTCAACAATTTTTTAAAATCATTAGGTGAAAACATAAAAGAGATTATATAGATCAATATATGGTAAAAAATAAAGAATTTACCCGCTGAATGCTCAAATCTCGTATCCACTGTCGAAACAACAAATTAACTTTGCGCAAAACTTCCATTCGATGAGTAAGCTCAGCATCACTTTCGAATAAACCATATTCATGCAGAACACGCTCCAACTCTTCGCTCTGCCGTAGATCCAATTCCGTAGGATCAGCCATTGAAATGGGAGCGGTAATTCCATATTGCTCTGTTTCTTCTTCAGTAGTCACCATTAAAACTGACGGGTATGCTACAGGCGTTACGTAGGTCAAAGGCAGCGATCCAACGAACTGAAGATACATAAATTGATAAAACACATCAAACCTAGCGCGAAAACTAAACTTAAACACTACAGAAAGCTTGACACGCTACACACAGTAACTCAATTACATGAACAATTAAAAGGTAACATCAACAATCATAGTTAAGTCTGACCAACTACAGTAATTAATGACCTAATAAATTCAGGAACAAATGTTGACTATAGTACAGTTTTTACATCAGCATCATAAGAAGAAGACTGATAAAATTAAAATAAATTAAATTATTAAAAAGATGTATTGAGAAAAAACAATATTTCAAAATAAACTTATATAATACTAAAAGCTTACATTTCATTTAAAATAGAATACATAAAAAATTGAGGTGATCGTTAAATAATTAAAAAAGTAGAACTTGACTCTCAAGTTTCCATTAAAAAATTTACCATATTGCATATAATATTTATTCATATACATCAACACATTTTGAGCGACAAAAATTTGAAGATAATGAAAATTTATTTTTAATTTTTTTTGCCAAAAAGAAGCATAAAAATTTCATAAATGATGCAATGAGAGAGTTCACAATACAACACAAAACGTTTTCAGAAAATCTACACTGTTCTCGTTAAAAAAGTATGCAGCTTGCAAAAATAATGCACGCAGTGCTAACCGTACTGAAGCATAAAATATTATAAAATAAAAATAAGTAACCGGCAAATATCTGAGCTGAAAATTAATAACGAGCTAAAATTTACGACTAGAATACGGAAGCCAACCAAAAACTTTTTTTTTCATCTTCTGCAGTAAAGATTGCTCAACATTAGCATAGGAATCATCTGAAGTAAGTTCGCGGCATTCAGACAAAGTTTTCTGGAAAACAGCAGTTTCATATGGAACTGGATTATCAGAGCGATGCTTATCATCAGAAATTTCACGAAGCGCTTCGAAAATTTCATCGCAGTAAGCTTCTGAGGGGAATTTTGTCAGTTCACCTTGACGAAATCTCGAAACCACTTCTTCACGAATTCTAGAACCCAAATCACGCCCCGAAGTTACCTTGTCCTTGTCAATGGGCCACCGATTGCAAAGTTGCAAAAATTTCCTATACCTAAAGTAAAATTACCATAATTATAAGTTAAAGAAATTTTGACATGATGATCCTGTCAGTAATGCAATACGTTGACTTCAAATTATAAATTGCATAATTCATTAAGCATGCAACATTCAAAAAAAATTAAAAGAACAAAACTACGCTGTAATACGGTAAAAAATAACAAACTAACGACAACATAAATGCATAACATGTATTAAAATATTAAAAATACCTCGAATACCCCATCGCGTCTGATGAAAATCCTTACAGTAACGCTTCGTCTGAAATAAAGTATCATTAAAAAAATAGATAAAACTGAAAAACAAAAAGCATAAAATAATCCATTGTATATTTTTCAATAAATTTAAAATTTTCATTTATATTATTTCGAATGAAAATAAATCATAACCCAATAAATTATGCAAATAATAAACAAACAAATGAACAAATTCATGCATGCAATACCTTTTGATTGGTTAAATCTAGTTCGTCTTAACGCCGACTTTTCAGCACTGCACTGCTATGATCATTCAACTTCCTGCGTTTGTCGGCGTTGGTGATCAGTGATTTGGCGTGACCATATGCATTGTATTCACTTGTCGATCAAAGAAAAGGCGCGACAAACCGACCAATCAAAGAAAGTATAGAGAGAATTGTCGACGTGTCAGTATTGCATTCGACATTTTAAACTGCTGTAACTGGTTGAAGTGGAAAAATGATTTTTTTACTTATTTAATAAATTTATATTCAGGAAAATGTAAACATTTTTATTTCAACGTCGACGCTTCGAACAGCACACGAGAAGCAGCAAAACGAAAGTACAGCAAGGTAATATATTTTTCTTTTCAATAATTTATATGATTGATTGTTTAAATATACTTCTGCATTATATTTTTATTTACATGTACTACTACAGATAAAAGATAAATTATTTTCTTTTAAAAAATTATTAAACAAAATGAAAGAAAAATTAATATTATACGTCACTGTTAGATTAGGTTTACACAATTAGGATAGCTCGAATAACGGCACTTCGCCTATTTGAAAGCACTGCCAAAATTGCTTTGAATCGACTGCATTTTATAATGCACAGTTTTATTATTACGTATAATAACAATTTTAATTTTATAATTTAATATTTCTTTGTTTTATATTTTTCATTTATTTCATTGAAAACCATTTTTATTTTGCATTTCAGTTAATGAAATAATGATTATTGTTCATGATCATGTAGAAGTTCTGATGCAAATTTAGACTAGGTCAACTAACGTTAGATGTTTATTTAGCTTCGTCTGTTATGTAGCTTGCTTAGTTGAACACTTAAGTAGATCTACAAATTGCTGCTGATTGCCCAGTGTTTTTAACAAAATATTGCGATAAAGGTATATGTGGTTATTTATTTTTTTTCACATTCCATAAGTCAGGACTAGAGATATTTAGAAAGGTTGAAGTATCCGTTAGTTCAATTCGATTTAAGAAAAATCTACTGGATTGAGATTTGTACAAATGCAGTAATTTGGTTTCTTTTGCGGCAGAATTTCCAAATGCAGTGTTTTCACGTGTTTACTGATTTTTGTTTAACTTCATTTTGGTTTTACATTTCATTTTTTCAATATTCTGTTGCGTTTTGATGGTGTGGGCCATGAACAAGACTCCACGCGGCAATTTGAATGTTTAAGAGTCGATTACCTATGATGGGCAGACTTTCAGAATGAATAAGAGTGTAAAGTGATTTATTATAAATTTTAATATTAGAAATGACTCACAACTGACCTAACAGAGTACAAAACACACTCAAACAGAAGCAAGACTTTCTGTTTAGCTGTTTTCTTCTTATTATATATATTTCACTGGTTATCGCAGAGAAAATCAAGCGCATAAGACATAGGAGCCGTTGCTGATGAGATTACTTTCCTTTTATAGCCGATACAATTTGGGTCAAATGACTATCAAATATCAGAGATTTGTACTTTTACTCCACCATCCTCCCTTAATATATGAAACGCCTTTGTGTTTATTCTTGTGAGACGTTAAAAACAGAAAATGCGCAGTCTTCTTTCGTCCAGACATCCTTCTCTGATATAGCTACATTTTTCAAACCATCAAAGCGTATGATATTTTCACTGTAGGGGTTTTGCTAATTCTGCAAACAGCTTCACTTTCTGTATATTAAATTTAAAATTTTTACTCATGTATTTATATTGTTCGTCATTAGTCATATTACAAACGATTTAAATGAAAATTAGCTGATTAACAAATTCACTGAACGAAAACAGAAAAATTACTTAAAAAATTATTTGTAAAAGTAAGGTAATGGAAATAATTAAAAGTACCGTAATATACAGTATCTAGATTGCCAAATCACTGAAAAGAGGACTGCAATGTAACAGACCAATGAGAAAAGAGCAAAAGTTTTATCCGTAGTTAATATTTCATTTGAATGATTTACGACTGACGGTAGCGGTGCGTATTCAAAATGCAAGTAAAAGAAACCGCATCAAGGTAAAAGATTAATATCATAACATTCATTTGCTATTTTTTTATGAATGCATGTATATTTATGTATTTAAGCATTTGTTGATTTTAATGAGCATAAAAGTTGAAATACTTGTAAATAACAATTTCCCATTATACGTAAAGTCTAATGTTGAACAGTTTCAAAAAATAGATAATCTTATTTGTTATTCCATTTTTCAATTTGCTCTTGCTTTTGGCACTGAATTTCATTGTGAGCAGAACAGGTTGAATATCTCTAAGCCGATTGCATTTACTGTTGAGCAACACAGCAAAATGCCGTTTGTCATACAGAAATTATGCAATTTATTATCGCTTCGTATTATATTTTCAAAATTTAGCTTATCATAGGTATTGGGCAAATTACATTTTTGTCTGCTTAATTTTGTCAAACGCACAGTTACTGTGCTGATATTTTCATGAAAAGTTTTTGCCATGAAATCTATTTATGTAGTCAGTTTTGAATTTTCAAATCTCAAATTCCCTTATGCGTAGGTGTGTTTTGTTTAAGTCAATGTTTTTGTTATGGCGATTTTTGTCAGATAGTTTATATTTTGACTTTTTTGTCGGATAGTTGTCGAATCCAGAACTGGTAAAATCCGTTGAATTGACTGCTACAAATAGCGAGGCGCGTAACGAGAGTAACTTTATGCAAATATAATTAGGAAAATTGCCGACGGCAGTTGCTGCAAGCAGTTGACCTTATTCAAACCGGAAGTAATTTATATATAAATGTCTGTTCGTTAAGAGTTGTTGTTGTTGAATAAATATTCACTCGAGAAAGGCGTTATCATTACTGCTCTGCGTTAGTTATTCATTTTCAGGTATTGCGCTTCAAACATACGTTTTGAGTGTTTACCCTTAAAGTGTAGTAGCTCTGGTCAATTGGATATATGATTCAGATAGTTTATATTTTTACTGAATTGTAAACGTTAAGGTCATTTCAGAATTTTCATGTAGTTCTCATTAGTAGAAGGTACCAGTGCATTTCTTCTGTTCGTATTATATTTCGGAGCAGGTCACAATTTATCTTCACCAAAAAGTTGTAATACACTAAAAACCGGTTTATAGCGCAACACTATGCAAATAACGATTTTTATAAAGGTGCCGTGTCATCAGTAAGGGTGTTATTTTTCCTTTCACTTACGTGGCAATTGGTAGCGTTGAGAAACGCTCTCTGAGTTCATTGTGGCGTTAAGTTGCCGCTGAATTCTGTTCCTGAATTATTGAAAAAATATTCCATTTTTCTACCTGTCTCAGATATCTCAAATAATTAACTTTTAATTGAAAAGATGTTACTTATTACATTTGTTGTAACTCTACTTTGTGATAATGTGAGAATAGTTTTGATTTAATATCATTTTTGCAGGTAAAATTAATGAAGCAAAGAAAAAGTGAAAATGCGGATAACACGAAGCAGAACCAGAGAAGGCCAGAGGTAAATGCGATTTCTTGTGTGTGATGATTCTGTGAGACAGGGCTTAGTATAATTAGAAAGTGTGAAGGTATTCCTTAGTTTATTTGAATAATTTAAGTTTGTAATATATAATATATAAATAAGATGTTTTTCACTGTAAAACTGTACATTTGATTTTTCATATTATGTTACGATTTGGTTAGATTTGATTTTGTTTGGTTAGTTTTGGCAAAGCAACAAAATAATTTGTCAATTTTCTTGTTATGGCGTTTTTCCACAGGTAGTTTATATTTTGACTGAATTTGAAATACCAAGGTCATTTCTGAATTTTTGAATAGTGAATTAACTGTGCATTTGAACTTTTTCTCCAAGAAAATTGAAATGAATTCCATTTAATATTGCGCATTTGATGTATTAACGGTTCGCTTTGCATAAATTTTCAATGTTCCTAATTTCTCAGCTTTAGGTTAGAATTACTTCCTCATCTTGAAAGTTTTCCAATCCACTAAAACTGATTTCTAGCGCTGCATTATGCAAATAACGATCAATAGAAAATTGCATGATCATCAGTGACTATGAACTTGTCTGTTTAACTTACGTGGCAAGTGGCAAAGTTGTCAAACGTTCTCTGTTTCTGTTTTGTCGTTAAGTAATTCCATTTTAATCCATGTTACTATTTCTTGAAAGTGTATATTCAATCATATTATGTTTGCGGTATCTTTAACTAAAATGATTTATTTCATCTGTTTAAAAATACTTTCTGCAGTATTTCAATTTTGCTAAGTGATAAAACGAGAAAATCTTAGATACAACATTTACTATTCTTGCAGATACGACAAATGAAGAAACGAAAAAGTGGAAAAAGGACGACACGCAGCAAATAGGGCACTAAGCGAAACAGAACAAGAAAAGACAAAAGGTAAATGCGTCACACACCCTTCCAGCATCAATTCAGGGTTGTATACTTGCTCAACATACGTCCACCGCCTAATCAGCGTGGAATACCCCCCCTACCACGCCTCAAGTACACATTCATATTTGTGAACCCCATCGCCGATCCATACAATTGCACTTCATTGTTGTATACCTGCACACCACATTTCCAACGCATAATCAGAGTAGAATCCTGGCCCCCTACCACTCCACAACCTACCCAGTGTAGTGGGCACAATTGCCATTGTGGACACCAGTCATTCGGCCTGCTATTCCCTGACGTTCCCTGCCCATCACCCGTCAATTTTTATACACCCGCGCTCAACTTATCCTACAATGGATTCACAGTGGTATTCAGCCCGCCCGCCCATTCAACATTCCTTCTCAATAATGTACCTTTTTACCACTCCATCAATGACTACTTAATAACGGAATGTCCCCCGGCGGTATGCCCTCCCCCGAATCCTCTAGCACTAATTCAGGGTTGTATAACTGCTTACCATACTTCCACCGCCTAATCAGAGTATTAACCCCGCCCCCTACACTTCCACCACCTACCTAGTTTTGTGAACCACATATCCAATGCCTACACCAATTATTCGGCCTTCTATTCCTCCACGCTCCCCATCCGCCAACCATCAATTGTTATATACCCGCGGACCACTTATCCTGCTATGCATTCACAGTGGCATACGGTCAAGCCGCTATCCAATATCCATTCACAAGACTTTTTCTACTACTCCATCCATCAGGCAGTAGGAGTGTTACACCCGACCGACACCGCTCCAGTAGCTATTCGGTGATGCACACCTGCTAATTATATTTCCACCGTATAATCATAGTGGAATCCCCGCCCACTCCCCTCTAGCACATATCGAGACTTGCGAGTCCCACTACCAATCCTTCCACCAATTACTCGTCCATCTGCACCTGCCTTCTCCCTCTCCGTCATCTATAAATTGTTGTATACCCTCATACCACTCATCCCACAATGCATATATAGTGGTAACCTCCGGCCTGCCCATCCATCAATCTTTCTCAATGATATCCGTTCTTACAACTGCTTCCATTGCTCCATAATAGCGGGATGCCCTTTCAACACCCCTCCAGCCCCAATTCAGGGCTGTATACCTGCTCACCATGCTTCCACCTCCTAATCACTGTGGAATTCCGGCTGACAATCCTCTTGCACATCCCGAGGCTTGTGAACCGCACCGCCAATCCTTACACCAATTACTGGGCAATCTATACTTGACTTCTCCCTATCCATCACGTATCAGTTGCGTACCCGCAGTCCAATCATCCCGCAATGCATTTATAGTGGTATACGGCCGGACCGCCCATCCAACATTCATTATCAATGATATACCTTCTTACCACTCTGTCTGTTACTCTGTAAAAGCGGTATGCATTCCCCACACCCGTCAAGCATCCATTCTGAGTTATATGATTCATCACCACATTTCCACTGAATAATCAGAGTGTAATACCCGCTCACCACCCATTGACCCCTTACCAAGAGTTGTGAAGCCCACCGCCAATCCTTGTACCGACCGTTCGGTTATCTTTACCCGTTATCCCCCAGTCCATCACCTATCAATTTCTGTACACCCGTTGTCCACTCATCCCACAATACTTTCAGAGAGGTATACGGCCCGCCCGCCCATCCAACATCCATTCCCACTTATTCACCTTTCTACGACTCCATCCACCAACCAGTAGGAGTGGTTCACTCATTCCACACCCCTCCATTACCAATTCAATATTGTATTCCTGCTCACAACATTTCCGCCGCATAATCAGACTGGACCTCCCACCCCACTGCCTTTCCACCACCTACCCAGTGTTGTGAACCCCCTCGACAATCCTTACACCAGGAATTCGGCCATCTATAACCACCCACACCCAGTCCATCATGTATCGATTGTTGTATGCCCGCTGTCCACTTCTCCTACAATGCATTCAGAGTGGTATTCGGCCGCCCCGCCCTTCCAACATTCATTCTCATTGATGTTCCTTCTTACCACTCCATTTGTTGCTCCGTAATAGCGGCATGCCCTCCACACGGCCGTCCAGCCCCTATTCTGAGTTATATAATTGATCACCGCCATTCCGCTGCATAATCACAGTGGAATACCCGCTCACCACCCAACCACCACTTGCCCAGTGTTATGATGCCCGTCGCCAATCCTTATACTAATCATTCGGCCATCTTTACCCGTTATCCCCCAGTCCATCACCTATCAATTTCTGTACACCCGTTGTCCACTCATCCCACAATACTTTCAGAGAGGTATACGGGCCGCCCGCCCATCCTACATCCATTCCCACTTATTCACCTTTCTACGACTCCATCCACCTCTCAGAAGGAGTGGTTCACTCATTCCACACCCCTCCATTACAAGTTCAATGTTGTATTTCTGCTCACAACATTTCCACCGGATAATCAGAGTGGAATTCCCACCCCACTGCCTTTCCACAACCTACCCAGTGTTGTGAACCCCCTCGACAATCCTCACACCAGTGATTCCGCTATTTATAACCACCCACTTCCAGTCCATCATCTATCGATTGTTGTATACCCGGGGTCCGCTTCTCCTACAATGCATTCAGAGTGGTATTCGGCCGCCCCGCCCTTCCAAAATTCATTCTCATTGATGTTCCTTCTTACAACTCCATTTGTTACTCCGTAATAGCGGCATGCCCTCCACACGCCCGTCAAGCCCCCATTCTGAGTTATATAATTGATCACCACAATTCCAATGCATAATCAGAGTGGAATACTTTTGACCCACCAACCGAACCACCACCTTCACCCAGTGTTGTGAAGCCCATCTCTTCAATCCTTGTACCAGATTCTTCGGNCANCAGTACCCTTTATCCCCCAGTCCATCACCCATCAATTTCTGTACACCCGTTGTCCACTCATTCCACAATACTTTCAGAGTGGTATACGGCCCGCCTGCCCATCCCAACATTCATTCTAATGATGTACCGTCTTATCCACTCCATCTGTTACTCTGTAATAGCGGCATTTCCCTCCCCACACCCATCAAGCTACCATTCTGAGTTATATAATTGAACACCACATTTTCCACTGCATAAACGGCGTATAAATACTCTCCCCCACCACCCATCCACCATCCTAATCCAGTGTGTGTGGAAGCAACGTGCGCCAATCCTTATACTTATCGTTCGANTCATTTTTACCCTTTTATCACCCATTCCATCACCTATNCAATTTCTGTACACNCCGTTGTCCACTCATCCCACAATACTTTCAGAGAGGTATACGGGCCGCCCGCCCATCCAACATCCATTCCCACTGATTCACCTTTCTACGACTCCATCCACCTCTCAGAAGGAGTGGTTCACTCATTCCACACCCCTCCATTACAAATTCAATGTTGTATTTCTGCTCACAACATTTCCACCGGATAATCAGAGTGGAATTCCCACCCCACTGCCTTTCTACAACCTACCCAGTGTTGTGAACCCCCTCGACAATCTTTACACCAGTGATTCGGCCATCTATAACCACCCACTCCCAGTCCATCATCTATCGATTGTTGTATACCCGGGGTCCACTTCTCCTACAATGCATTCAGAGTGGTATTCGGCCGCCCCGCCCTTCCAACATTCATTCTAATGATGTTCCTTCTTACCACTCCATTTGTTACTCCGTAATAGCGGCATGCCCTCCACACGGCCGTCCAGCCCCTATTCTGAGTTATATAATTGATCACCACAATTCCAATGCATAATCAGAGTGGAATACTTGCCCACCACCCAACCACCACTTACCCAGTGTTGTGAAGCCCATCGCCAATCCTTGTACCAATCGTTCGGTCATCTCTACCCGTTATCCCCCAGTCCATCACCCATCAATTTCTGTACACCCGTTGTCCACTCATGCCACAGTACTTTTGGAGTGGTATGCGGCCCACCCTCCCGTCAAACATCACTTCCCACTGCACCTTTCTACGACTCCATCCACCACTCTGTATGAGTGGTTCACTCATACCACACCCCTCCATTAACAATTCAATGTTGTATTCCTGCTCACAACATTTCCACCGCATAATCAGATTGGAATTCCCACCCCTCTACCCTTTCTTTACCTACGTAGTGTTGTGAACTCCCTTGACAATCCTTACACCAGTGATTCGAACATCTATACCCACCCGCTCCCAGTCCATCATCTATTGATTGTTGTATACCCGCGTTCCACTTCTCCTACAATGCATTCAGAGTGGTATACGGCCGTCCCGCCCATCCAACATTCATTCTAATGATGTACTGTCTTACCACTCCGTCAGTTACTCTGTTATAGCGGTATGCTCTCCCCACACCCGTCAAGCCCCTATTCTGAGTTATATAATTGATCACCACATTTCCACCGCATAATCAGAGTGGAATTCCCACCCCTTTTCCCTTCCACTACCTATCCAGTGTTGTTTACCCCCTCGACAATCCTTACATTTATCATTCGGCCATGTATACCCACCCGCTCCCATTCCATCATCTATCCATTGTTGTATGCGCTCATCCCACAATGCTTTCAGAGTGGTATACGGTCTACCTGCCCATCGTACAACCATTCACAGATGTGCTTCTTCCTACTATTCTGTCCATTATTTCTTAGTTGCAGCATACCCGCCCCACGCTTTTCTAGTACCATTTCAGTGTTGTACTCCTGCTCAGCGCATTTCCATCGCATTATCAGAGTGGAAACCCCGCCCACCACCCCTGCATCAACGATTTAGAGTTGTGAAACAGAACGTGAATCCCTCTTTGAATCATTCGGCGTTGTATTTCCGCCCGCACACAGTCCATCATCCATCAAGATTTCTGTACCTGCCAGCCATTCTACAAAACCCATTCAGAGAGTTATATTCCTCCCCTGCCCATCCACCATGCATTCACAATGATGTCCCTTTTTACCACTTTCTCCACTACTCCTTGACTGTTTGTTGGATTGTTGGCGTTAGGTACGTTGCTGGATTGTTGGGTTGGGGACGACCCCACTTCAGAAAAACACATGTAAAGAGCTGGAAGTATTTTCAATTTTTATGATATTTGTTTTATTAAATAGTTCGAAGAATGCTGTGCTTGATGTTATCAATGTATTTCCAATTTTCAGAATTTTAAAGCCTTTTGTTTGCAAAAAATGCGGCAAAATTTTCGTTAAAAAATTATCATTTTTCAGTTTTCTTCATCGTGAATTCGTAAAAGTTGAATAAAATTCGTAAAAGAAATTACAACCTTGAGTATAGCACGTTATTCTGCATATTTTGATACGAAAGTCAGTTCTATAGTCATTTTTTTGGTTCTGAAATTACTACATTTTTTTAAGCCTTTTCTGTAGTTTTAACATGAACGCATGGAAATGTTGTGAAGGACATCAGTATTTCATATTTTGTGGTTTAACTATGCATTATTAATTTAATTTTAGGTATTTTGATTAAAATTTCATTATTTGAAATAAATTTTAAGACTCTTTTAGCTAAAATATTCAACAAAGTTGACGTAATAAATCTATTGATCTTCCTTTATTTGGAAGTGCTAGGATAAACATCACAATGCTCACAGTAGCTGCGCAGGTGTTCATTGCAGCATGGAAGCAGAATGCAGAGGAAGATCTCTTGGCTAAAAAAACGACGATTGTGGGAACATTGTGGAGGAATAAAAAGGAGGTGCCATCAGAATTAACAGAAGTCAGGGGGTGAGAAGTGGGTTCGTCATTGTTTGTTACTCTTGTAAGCTACATCCAGAAGCGAATGAAATGCGTCTTGCTGATGTCGACAATGCACCATGATGATGCAGTAAATGAAGATCAAGAACGAAAACAGGATATCGTACCTTCTGCCTTCTTACAAGTCGGCATTTAATATAAAATGAGTATGCAGTTTATTACTTGTATTCATATTATTTCTAGTATTTCAAATATGCTTAGTAAGGAAGATAAGGATTTCCGCATTCCATTTTTTTACTTGTGTCAGAAATTTTTTACTTGTGTCAGAAATATAAACTTTTAATTGAAAAGGTGTTATTCAGAAGTATCACAGTTGTAACTCTACTTTGTGATAAAGTAAGAATACTTTTAATATATTTTTGCAGATAAAATTAATGAAGCAAAGAAAAAGTGAAAATGCGGATAACACGAATCAGAACAAGTGAAGCCCAGTGGTAAATGCGATTTCTCGTCTGTAATGATTCTGTGTGATTGGGCTTTAGTATACTTAGAAAGTATGAAGATATTCCTTAGTTTATTTGAATAATTTAAGTTTGTAATATATAATATATAAATAAGATGTTTTTCACAGTAAAACTGTACATTTGATTTTTCATATTATGTTACGATTTGGTTAGATTTGATTTTGTTTGGTTAGTTTTGGCAAAGCAACAAAATAATTTGTCAATTTTCTTGTTATGGCGTTTTTCCACAGGTAGTTTATATTTTCACTGAATTTGAAATACCAAGGTCATTTCTGAATTTTTGAATAGTGAAGTAACTGTGCATTTGAACTCCTTCTCCAAGAAAATTGAAATGAATTCCATTTAATATTGCGCATTTGATGTATTAACGGTTCGCTTTGCATTAATTTTCAATGTTCCTAATTTCTCAGCTTTAGGTTAGAATTACTTCCTCATCTTGAAAGTTTTACAATCCACTAAAACTGATTTCTAGCGCTGCATTATGCAAATAACGATCAATATAAAATTGCATGATCATCAGTGATTATGAACTTGTCTGTTTGACTTACGTGGCAAGTGGCAAAGTTGTCAAACGTTCTCTGTTTCTGTTTTGTCGTTAAGTAATTCCATTTTAATCCATGTTACTATTTCTTGAAAGTGTATATTCAATCATATTATGCTAGCGGTATCTTTAACTAAAATGATTTATTTCATCTGTTTAAAAATACTTTCTGCAGTATTTCAATTTTGCTAAGTGATAAAATGAGAAAATCTTAGATACAACATTTACTATTCTTGCAGATACGACAAATGAAGAAACGAAAAAGTGGGAAAAGGACGACACGCAGCGAATAGGGCACTAAGCGAAACAGAACAAGAAAAGACAAAGGTATATGACGTTCCGCATGGGTACCAATTTTGTACCTCTGTGCTAGTGATACAATGAATGCGTGAAATTCTTCTTCCTGTACTTTTCCTTCCATTAAGATAAACTATCTTTCAACTCAGTTTATAAGAAAATCGTTCAACTTCGTATATAGAGGATATCCTTCATCACCACCAATTCAGAGAGGTATATTAACCCACCACAATTCCACCGCGGATTCAGAATCTTGAACATGGTTTGGTACTACTCGGTCCCGCTTTTCTCTCATTGGTCTTTACCCATACATATCATTGTACCATACCGGCCCAGGATTAGCCCAACACCCATTAAAATTTTTATACCCGCCAGTCACTAACTCCACAAACCATTCAGAATGCTATACCCCCGGCCAGCCCATCTATCATCCATTCACAATGTTGCAACTTTCTACCATTTCATCTATTACTCTTTGCTAGCGGTATACTCTCCCCACACCTCTCTAGCACCAGTTCAGAGTGGAATACCCGCCCACCACCCTTCTACTACCTATTCATGGTTGGGGTCATGTCTTATGCGCTTTATTTTCTCTGCGATAACCAGTGAAATGTATATTGCATACCTTTTCTGCCTTTCATACAAGTCTTACTGTGTCTGCTTTCATTACGTTATCGAGCAAAAATTTTCACGGCTGTTAATCTAAAGTCACAATAAAAGCAATATACGAGAGACAATTTTACAATAATAAAAATTACGTTATTCTCCAATTACTAGATATCATTGGTTTGCTGAAAAATAAGCATATCAATTGTGTAAAATCAATTTTCATTTTTCAAACCGTATTATTTTTTTGCACATCATGTCATTCCATTATGATGATCATCAGACTGTTGTTTCTATTCTCTTTTATCTCTGTTGAACACAACCAACTGCTTTACACTGAAAATTCAGTGTTCATCATTTTCCTTTTTACATGCAACAATTAATACTGTTATCGATCGAAATCTTTTTCGTGCATTTGTCACAGTGTGAAGATTATTAAATTGTTCAAATGAATGCGCTGCACATTTTCTGCAACTATTTATTGTTTTCTTCGCAAAAATATTTTATCATCTTCAGCATTCATTCATCAGTCGTCATGGTTGTCCCGCTTTACATCACCAAGCATTATCATACATTATGAATAATTTCATTAACAAATTGTCAAGTATGTGATTTTTCATTTTTATCTCCACTATTTATTATCCTATAAATGTTACTTTATTATTACTTTATAAATGTCTACTATTTATACATTATAATAGATTTAAAATGCAGCTGATGTTAGATTTGGCGAATGTAAAGTCGACGTTTCTCGCAAGCTATAGTTGCTAAGCAAACAAACGGGAAGGCAAAGAACGAATGAAAATTTGCATGCTAACGAGACACGCCTAATAATGATGAAATAATTTGACTTAACTTCCGCTTTAAAACTTTAATAATAACTTTATTTAATTTACTTTATTTGGGCTAACCAATCGCTTCTAAATGTGGGAAGCAATATTATCTTTAATATTGTAAAGTTCTGTCTCATATCTTCTTGTTTGTGTGATTTTGCATCAACGGACGTAGAGATTGTTTGCTGAGAATAACGAAAAGTAAGCGTACTACATGTTTAGCACAATTTTCATGGAAATTTTGATTTGCGGAAAGAAAATCAAATATTAATCATAAAGTATAACTCATCGATGATTATGTTGTGTATGATTTGAATTTACATCAATTCATGAATTCTAAATTTTCTTGTAGGGTTGATTTTGGAATATTTGTAGGCGGATGGTGTCGTGCAACATCAGAATAAAAGACGATTTTAAAGGAAACCTGACAAGCAACATCATTTATATTCAGCATGGTCGATCACGTTGTGCAACTCTTCAAAAAATGTATATCTCCAAATGATGGGAGGTTGACTATTTTTGTAAGTTACAGTTATTTTATTAAATGACATTGTAAAAATGCTTGAAATAGATACTGAATATATAATTGCTAAATTATAACTAAGGAATCCGTTCTTTGAAATTAATAAGTTAACTCTGCTGAAAATGGTATTCATTGCAAAGTTTAATTATCCTGGTGACTAATATTGCATGCGTAGGCAGCGATCATACACTAATAGTTGATTGTTGTTTAATTTACGTACGATTAACGTTGCCGTTCAGTTCCATTTAAGTTACGGTTTTTTATGCTTCTTTCAATTACGTCATAATATTTTTTAAGATAGATAGTGACTTTCATCTGTAACGTATTCAGGATTTTGTTACTGTTGAGCAATTATTATAGTATAGTCCTTGTTGTTAGCCCATTACATTACCTCACGTTTTCAAAGCATAAATGCATTTCTAGGTCAGCGGAGTATGTTTATGCTAATGTAAAGGTGAACATTGCCGATGGCATTCTGCTACGTGCACTTTGTGCCATTCAAATCCGGAAGTAATTTTCCTTATATAAATTTCTGCTTATTGAGAGAACTGCTCTATTATTTAATTATTCGTTGGTGAAGAGCGTTCTAATTACTCACTGCATTGCGTTATTTGGTTATTTTGGTGCTTCACTTCAACAAAAACGTTGTGACTGTTAGATTGAAAATATGATAATACCATGAACACCGGTTGGAAAATTTACGGCTCTGCGTTTACTTTATACCTCATCACTGACAGGTATGAGTTTTTACATATTTGGTGTTTTTTTCATCGTTTTCTTTCATTCTCTCTCAAACTGAATTGCACGAAACATCGCCATTTTGCCACCTTTCATAGTAGTTTAATTTTAACTTTTATGTACGGAAACAAATGGGTTTTTTATCTGTAGCGACTTTCAACAAATAATTGGCATTTTATTAGAGACATCTTTATAAATACACTGGTTTAACAAGCAAAAGCTCATTTACAATAGTCTTTACAAATACTATAGCAAATTAGTATTGACAAAATACTCGAATTACTCCCACGTTATGTTCAGTGCGCTCAGCAGTGCTTACTGTTCAGGTAACATACTTGGCTAACTGGTTAATGGAAATGTCGATTCCGTGACCAGGATGCTGCAGTCGAACTGATCAGTTTGTACATAGGATTGTTTCAGCTTGACATAGGAAAGCGGCTGTCACGTAGAGAACTCACTTCCACTTATGACTGGTGAAGCTATCAGAATGGCCCTAACGTTCCTTTTGTCCTTGAAAATGAATCCTTAAAAGTGCTATAATGTCATTGTATTGTAAATAGCACTGACTTAGTGGGACATGTTTTCCATCATTGAAGAAATAACTCCATCTCCATTAATGTGGCAGTATTTATAAAACTGATACAACCCCTGATGATAATGCGTGATGCTTGAGCGAAGGAGCTAAAAACCATTACGCCCATTCTACATTTCCACCCTTGTTCCTTCCTCCTTTGCTGCTCCACCCTTATTTCCTGTCAGATGGTCCTTATCCCAGAACTGTTAACTGCTCTGAACTGAATCGAGATCAGGCTCAACTGAAAATTTTTCCACCCCTCCCAGACCCCAATTTCGAGTTGAATGAACTGCGCTCAGTTACTGTGTCCTGATATAAATTCTATGATTTCACTAAATTGTCATCGACTCCTGAGACCTTATTGATAAGGGTGATTCATCAAATCTTCCTTACTCCTGGCTGTTATGTTTTATTGTTATTATAAAATGCAATACGGAGCGGTCACTTGCAGCAGTTTCTCATAGTCATTGAAAAACCTTGAGAGACTCGATTCCTTCAATTGCGTATATCTTTTATTGTATTCAGTTGTGCTAACGCCGTGCTCAACTAAGTTTACACTCTTAGCTTAAATTATTATCAGAAAGCGCAGACAAACCGAAACGGCAAGTTGAAAGAAAGAAGCTTCTGGTACAATTTTCTTTCAAACACTTTCAAATTCCTGGCCGGGATGTTGCGGCAGTTTCAATAACATTTTTAATGACAAATGTATTGTTTCTATTTCATGAATATTCATTTTTAGAGATCTACATGAAGCTTTTTGTTTTTAATAGCTATTTGTTGGGTGATTGATTCTATGTTATTTCCAAGTATGAATTGTAATTATTGTTATTCTCATCCAATTTAACTACTCTCCATAAATATTTTGAATGCGTTGTTCATGAAAATCTGCTTGTTTTTAATTTGACTAAACGTTACATAATTCCTGTGGTAATTATTATCATTAGAAAATTAAATCTATTTTTTTTATAAATCGGAAAATTCATTTTATTTTTTAAACTGCTTTCAGTTTTACTATAAATCTAATTCTGATTTGTAGAAATACAATATTCGTACATTATTCTATCACCTCATACTTTCAATCAGCTAAATTCAGCTCATCAAATTTGCATAATAATGCACTATTACGTAGTAATGCAATATTACGTAATAGTGCAATATTACGTAGTAATGCAATCTTACGTAGTAATATGAAGTATGTAAATAAAAACGTAATAAATTTCATCGTCTCGTTTAGTAACGTTGTTCATAAAATTCATTGCACTGCGCTATTACTGATGGCGAATTAGGTTGTTCTTCCGGAGGCAAAGTAAATAGTCATTTGCATAATTTACTTATTATACGTTTAATCAGAGTACTTTGATTACTTTAGGTTATTCTGTTCACTGGATTGCTGTCCGTCAGGCGCTTTGTCAACTATATTCCCGCTCTTCAAAACGAACAAGGAAATAGTGGTAAGTTGGATTTGATATTTTGGTGGTGGTGTGCTATGCATGTTACTTTACTAATATGGTGAATGGAAACTGACAGGTCTCTTTTTCGTGTTGTTATTACTAACTTTCAGATACATCAGATGTTGAAGACCATGAAGTTCGTATTTCCGTTTTTTATTTTTAGATGACGGCATTAATATAATACACTTTCAGAATTTATATTATATTCATATCAATGATCAAACACAAAGAAACAAACAAAGACATTCTGAAATTAGTGAATATGGTAAATATGCATTATTATAATTTTGCACAGCTTTTTGAAATTATTCAGTGAAATTTAGATTGTAGATTTGCTACACCTTCAACTCCACATCACTTGAATCTTAACTACAGTACGCAATTAAGACATGTAGATAATATCGTAATTGAGTAGCCTTGATTTGAATATCTGAAAAACTGTATTTCCAATGAAATTAGAAATCTTAATGTTGCTTCAGATACAGAAGTTGCTTCAATTTATATACCACTGTATTAATTTCTTTTTAGAAAATTTCAACTTTTTTTATTCATTATGTTGCTCAGTTTTCTTTATAGGAACATAACAAGCAAATAATGCACCGATATTACAACTCTATTTATACGTATCGTGCATTTTATTTGAATTGACAATAGAAGTTGCATTTTTTTAATTAGAAAGGTGTTCATGTTCACATCAGTGTGTTCTATATGTGGCATCTCAAACATCCGTAAGTATTTAACTTGCTCCTGATTGCAGTTGGATACATAAATTGTACACATTTTATTCATGACAGCATTACATTGACGTCAAGCGAATACGATGTTTCTTCTGATGGCACATTCAGTTAGTTGAAGTTGGTGCATTGACGTTTCCTTGTGGTCCTGGTGTGTTCTTACGTATCATAAGATAATGAGGAATTAAATGATTGTAATTGTAGCAGATTACGTTGAGACAGTCGTGTAGCGCTGGTATCCGTATAAATGCTATCAATGTATTGGTGAGAGTTGCCATCAGTGCGTTCCCAGTGTAATATGATAAAAATTAGTAAGTAGTTTTTGTTTTCTGTTGTAACTGTGGATTACGTCGTCTCATTCATTACGTCATTACGTATCGATGCCAACCCGTTCACCTGTCCTTCGCCGCCACCCTCCTCTTATATAAATTTTTGCTTCAAATCAGTTTATACAAATTTAAACTAGTTTATAAAATTTATATATATATATACAGTTTATACAAACTGATTTTATTTAAACTATCCTCCAACTTACTTTATATAAACTATTCTTCTGACTGAGTTTATGCAAACTATCTTTCAACTGATTTTACATAAACCATCTTTTAACTAAGTTTATGCAAACTATCTTTCCGCTCCATTTATATATAAACCATCTTTTAGCTGCGTATACCCGCCTGCCACGTCCTCTATCTCCCTTTCAGAGTGGTATACCCGCCGTCTCAACGTTTAACACAAAGTAAGAAGGAATTCAATATTGTTTATGATAGCAATCAAATACGTTAAATAATTATAACCAGCATGTCGCTAGGTAATCTGGCATTTTGTTTTTGATAGAAATGGATTACGTCAATATAATGAGAGAATTTTCGTTAAGATGCCACTCTCAAATTGCGTTTCCCACAGGTTCTGAAGTTTTTCCTTGTCACACCAGGTAAGGAAGAATTATCAAGGTTCCACAGCGTCCACAGTGCTGTGTTGCAAAATTTATTTTTATCTTATCGCTGATTTAATGTTTTTATGCCTGCATGTGAAAATAAGAACCGCATCCTGAATGACCGCCATCGATTAACGTAAGTAGTTCTATTTTTCTGCTAATTTATAAACCTATTTAAGGAACAATGAAATGCACTGTTATTCATCTTAGATCAATTTTAGATCTGCATAGTACAGGTAAGTAGCGTCAAAGTGTTTATAGTTGAGAATGCGTAGAGGTAAGTTGGGTGCAGGTAAGTACAGTATAGATGTAATTATATAAACAAACAGAGTAGAAGCAAGTACAGAGCACGTAATTATACATCACGTGTATACATCATCTAGAGATACGCAGAGTGCAGGTAAGTCGTGCAGGTAAGTATAGTGTAGAGGTAAGTAGAGTGCAGAGGTAAGTAGAGTGCAGAGGTAAGTAGAAAGCAGTGTCAAGTCGAGTTCAGGAGTACGTAGTATGCATGTGGTAGAGTGCAGAGGTAAGGAGCAGTGCAGATGAAGTAGAGTGCAAGAAAAATAGAGTGCAAGTAAGTAGTGTGCATGTACGTTGAGAGCAGCAGTAAGTAGAGTGCAGCTAAGTAGATAAAAAAGGTAAGATGTCTGCGAAGTACTAGAGTGAAGATGTCATTAGTGTGCCGGTAAGTAGAGTGCAGCGTCAGTTTATATGAGCAAAAGGGTCGTGTAATAGGCAATAATCAACGTGATGGAATCTATGAATGCCAGCCGAGGGAAAATAATATGTCCACAATGCACCCCCGCAGCAAAAATTATCATATAACATAATAAAGTACAAATAATAACAAGGAACATCCATGGGCATTCAGGAGGGAATTTCCATATTTTTGTTTGCCGGCGGGCATTAATTGGGGTGTAAGCCTGGGCATATCTTTTAAAAAATTCAAATCCCGCAAAGATTGCGTGCAGGATGTAACTCGGGGTCGTCAGAGGGCACATGGAAATGAATAGAGAATGATTAGAATATAAAAGGAACGCAAAGCATTGAAGAGGGCAAATAAACCACAAGAAAATGAATTTGGGATAGCTGGAGGGCATATGCAATCTTTTATTCAAAAGGGGGCATAGCCTGGGGGCAGCAGTAGGGGAAATTAGAAAAGCTTTGAAAAATTTGGAAGCTTTTTGAGGCACAGGTGGGGTTTAGCCGGAGGTCAAAAAAATTTGCATATTGCAATACGAGTGAGTATAAAGAATCATAGGCTTATATAGAATCCACC